>NC_069502.1:542678365-542948365 GCF_027579735.1 Bombina bombina | reverse complement strand
CGTTGATATGCGCTTCGCAGCAGGCTGAAGCCTGGTTTTCCTCTCAGAGTGCAGTGAATGTCAGAGGGATGTGAAGAGAGTATTTCAATGGTCTTCCTCTAAAGGATCTATTTCATAGGTAAGGTTCTCTGTTATAGGTCGTAGAGATTTCTTCTCCTACCTCCCTTTTCAGATCGACGATATACTCTTATATACCATTACCTCTTCAGTACTGGTTTGGCTATCTACTATATGTAGATGAGTGTCTTAGGGTAAGTAAGTCTTATTTTTATTTATGACACTCAAAGCTATGGTGGGCACTTTATATGTAAAGTTCTAAATATATGTGTTTAAACTTACTTGCTCGCGGGTGCAAAAAATGCTAGAATTTATTGCTAGTAATGACCACTAGGTCACCAGAGGGCGCTCGTACGAAACTATTTGTAAATTAAAGTATACATTTTATATACACAACTTGTATCATAACAAAATGTTTCTAATATATCAATGCTGGATCATATAAAACAATCTTACAATATTAAAAGAAATGGAAAGTGGAACCTCATTAAATGATGTTCGATTGGAAGTCCGTGATGGAAATGTCCCAGTGTCAAATGATAAATATGAAGTCCTGTGGATCCAATTCAATCCCAGGATAGGATCACTTAAACACTTTTTTCCTTTCTTTATTTCTCTTTTCGGCTGCACTCTCCAAACCGATCCCAAGTGGAACACATATTTTCTAAAAGACGAAGACAAAAAGAGAGGCGCACAAATGTGTGTATCGATAGAGATAAGGAAAGCACACACTTCAGAGGATTTGTACACAGGGTACTCACACTTTAACACAGCACACCAGTGTGCTTGTGGAAACGTGCTGGCAATCAGAGCTGGCCAGCTTGCTCTCTCCGGCTAATCTTCAGTTGCTGCGGCTCTCCGATAAATGAACTGTCTCATTAAATGATGTTCGATTGGAAGTCCGTGATGGAAATGTCCCAGTGTCAAATGATAAATATGAAGTCCTGTGGATCCAATTCAATCCCAGGATAGGATCACTTAAACACTTTTTTCCTTTCTTTTTTTCTCTTTTCGGCTGCACTCTCCAAACCGATCCCAAGTGGAACACGTATTTTCTAAAAGACGAAGAAAAAAAGAGAGGCGCACAAATGTGTGTATCGATAGAGATAAGGAAAGCACACACTTCAGAGGATTTGTACACAGGGTACTCACACTTTAACACAGCACACCAGTGTGCTTGTGGAAACGTGTTGGCAATCAGAGCTGGCCAGCTTGCTCTCTCCGGCTAATCTTCAGTTGCTGCGGCTCTCCGATAAATGAACTGTCTGGTAGTGGTATGCTCACAATCAATCTCCAGGCTCAAGTTAGTTAAAATAAACTTAAAACTTTTATTGCACAGAGTTGACAGGCATATATAAACAAGTTTAAAATTGCTACGCGTTTCTCGGCCCTCCTGGCCGTTTCATCAGGCATATAAAATCAGTTTTAAAACCGGCTTTTTATTGCCGCCACTACCAAACATTTCCACAAACACACCCCTTTCCTGATGGGTGTGTACAGGTAAGTTGAACAACATAGGTGAATTCTTAAAGGAATATATCGAGACCTCTATTTGTTACAGCAGTTTCTAGAATTTACAAAAAATATCTATTTTTTAGCAAACAAATTTGTCCTTACTTGAACTGTGTAATGTGATGTGAACATAATACAAATAATAATAATAACTTATAATGAAAATACCCCTGGTCTCATATCGGAGACCTTCTTTTTGGATGGGACCGGGATCGGACCAATCACAAAGCTGCATTTTAATGACTTCCATATAACACACATATTTGTAGTACAGTGTTATAAACAGTACCGCCAATCTATCTAACATACTAACAACGAGGATATTTCTACTGTAGTCTCCTAACAGTTCTACATGTGGATAAACACTTGGTTGTGAATTATAATAACAACACTGGTCTAATATCGGGGACCCTTCTTTTTGGATAGCCCTTCAGTAGATACGGGATCGGACCAATCCCAGGGCTATATTCTGATGACTTCCATATAACGTACATATTTGTGGTTCAGTATTATAAGCTGTACTGCCAATCTATTTATCATACTTACAACGTGGATATTTCCACTTTCCTCTCCTAACGATTCTACATGTGGGTAAAACACTTTGTAGTGTGACTCCCTAAATCTTGACTAGTACATCTGATGTTGGGACCAACTACGGTTATGTGACTCTACTCTGATCTGACGATCTAGTAATAGATTAGTGTGGTCATGGTGATGTGTATTATGTTAATGATTATATCATATGATAGTGTGCTAATAAATGATTATTATGTGCATGAAGTGAATATTATTTAGGACATAAGTGATTAGAGTGGATAATCTATAACCATTTATCGTATTCGTGCTTGTGATTATTAATAATTTTAACATTATTGACTATACGTCACGTGTTAATATATTTGTGTTGTATACTATGTTATTGATTACATCATTTAATAGAAAACTAATATATGGTTAGTGAGTGCTTAATATGTGACTATGTGCTCGGATATGTTAACAAATTCGACAATCGATTATTAAATTGTTAATGTGATATATATGCTAGTGGAGATGGATTGTGTACGACTAGGTCTGGTACCAAGGTGGATAGCATTATCATAGTCACCTAAGTGTGAAGCCCTTAATGTCCCTTTTGTGTTTCCCTACCCGGAGAAGGGGTTTTTTTAGAGGTGAGTAACCTAAAATGCGGCCGAGTCTATTACCTCATTAAGGCCATTAGGAAAAAGTGTACCAAACCTATAGATCCAGTAGGTTTCCCTTTGACGTAATTTGGTAAACCTGTTGTATCTACAAGAGCTGGGGATACTTTCTAGAGGTGTTATGTTATAGGGACAAGTTTCTCCATTGTGCTCATGAACATAGTGTCTTGATACACTATGTTTCATGGATTTTTTCTTTATGTTTCGGCTATGTTCACTCCATCTTTTTCGGATATTTCGGATAGTGCGCCCCAAATACTGTTGTCCACATCTACATGATAAGACATAGACTACATATGAGGAGCTGCATGTTAGATGATTATTGATAGTCTTCGTCTTTTAGAAAATACGTGTTCCACTTGGGATCGGTTTGGAGAGTGCAGCCGAAAAGAGAAAAAAAGAAAGGAAAAAAGTGTTTAAGTGATCCTATCCTGGGATTGAATTGGATCCACAGGACTTCATATTTATCATTTGACACTGGGACATTTCCATCACGGACTTCCAATCGAACATCATT
This sequence comes from Bombina bombina, assembly GCF_027579735.1. Taxonomy (NCBI): domain Eukaryota; kingdom Metazoa; phylum Chordata; class Amphibia; order Anura; family Bombinatoridae; genus Bombina; species Bombina bombina. The sequence continues at coordinate 542,945,080 of NC_069502.1, read as the reverse complement.
TAATGAGGTTCCACTTTCCATTTCTTTTAATATTGTAAGATTGTTTTATATGATCCAGCATTGATATATTAGAAACATTTTGTTATGATACAAGTTGTGTATATAAAATGTATACTTTAATTTACAAATAGTTTCGTACGAGTGCCCTCTGGTGACCTAGTGGTCATTACTATCTATCTACAGCTATCACTTTTTTAGCTTCTTACAGAGGTGCAGCCAGATTAGTACCCACGAAAATTCTTTGCATATTACATTGTGACTCATACAATTTTACTGAGCTATTTTATCATTGCACATATTTGAGCGGCAATTTTTCCAGTATAAACTATTGGGACCTCTTTATATTTTGTATATATTTGTTGCAGTTTAGGTTTCAATATATCGGTTTTTATTAGGCATTAGGGGGTACACAATATAAGGTTGGGACAACACCTCTTCTTCCCAAAATGTTATCAGCACTGGAGAGAACTAACAGGAGGAATTCTTTTAATCCTCCGTCCAGTACTGAAGGGGACAGTCCAGGCCCCCTAGTGATCAAAAGTATAGACACCATGTTTAATAAATTAGGTGATCTTTTAAAAAATGAGCATAGACACTGGTGGGACCTGGACTGTTTAAAGAAGTATAAAGAAAAAAAGCAGATCCCAAGAGGACTTAGATTATTCAAACACTGCTCCTTTAAAAATGATCAAGAATTGACCAAAAAATGGTATGAAATACTAGATGATTGTTCCTTTAATCTAATAGATTTATTGATCTCACATAGACAAAATCTAGTTGAAAATTTGGAAAAAGAGATAGAAGCTATCCAAAAAGAATTGGAACCCATGAGAGACCATTCAGAATATAATAGACTAAATACTGAAACCATAAAAATGGTGGATGAATACCAAAATGATATCATCAGAATTAAGAATGGGAAATTCAAAAGAGATGAGGAAGACTATGCAGAGGGTACGGTATACACATATAATAAAAAAACTGCAGGTCCAAAAGAGAATAATGAGGGATGGACAAGGGTACCATTTAAGAATAGGAACAATACAAAAACTCCATACCAATCGACACCTCATCATAGAAATACATCAGAACCATTACAAACATCCCAGTGGGAGGAACATAATACTAACAATAGGAAATTTCAAAACAGACAACCCTATCAGCATAATTACCAACACAATAGAAATAAAAATAAGAATAATTCTTATAATCACTATGACTATCAGAATCCCAATCATATTCCACTATACAATCGATTTGAACCCCTCCAGAACAACTCTGGGGGGAACAGATATCAGGGTAATGACTATCAAAACTTCAATTCACCTAACCCTGGGGGGAATAGACATCAGGGTAATGACTATCAAAACTTTAATTTACCTAACCTCCAAAATGATCAAGGCCAAACTAGTCATCAAAGGGTTGAGATACCATCCACCTCCAAGAGCAATTTTTTAGGGGTTCCGAATTTGGCCCCCTTATGGAGGAGGAATATAGGTCCACCCAAGATTCCATCACAACAACATCAGAACACACAACAACCGCAGCACCCTCATGTACAACAACAACAAAAGAAAAGACCTTACCCCAACGGGGAAGACGAGGGAGAGGCAACACCACACAAAAAAAGCAACTACAAAAGCTAGCCAAAGGTATATTTAATTTATCCACACACGAACTAACTAACGATGAGGTTAGAATTTTGGGTAGGGGTCTGTCTTACTGCCCCCCGAACCCCCATAAACTGTTCGATTTATTCGTTGATTTGAATAAATATACCAGGAAATTATCTCTACAGAGATACTTCTCTATAAAAAATCTCAAAAAAAGAAACGTGGAGGGATTGCCCATTATTACTAATTCCATGAATAGCCAGACTCAGACCATTTATGCTGAACCAGATCTTATAGCGGAGGACCTTTTTGAAGGATATATACATACCACATTATCATTACCATCTAATTTTAATCCCCCTAAGGAGGATGTCACATATATAGACCTTTTCCAACAGTTGGTAATGGAAGATTTTAATAAATTACCCAGTAAATCAAATAAACACACAAGACTTTGGCCTAATGAGGAAAGAGCCCTCAAATCCCTGGCCAATGATTCTAATCTGGTAATTAGACAGACGGACAAGGGTGGGGGGATTGTCCTTCAAGACTACAAAGATTATGTGAATGAGGCTTATAACATCCTTTTAAATGTTGAATACTACAGGAAATTGGATGCAGATCCCACAGCTGTATTTTTGGGGAAATTGTTGGATGTTTTGGAGGATGGTAGTGGTAAGGGGATACTAAACACCAAGGAACGGAAATTTTTGACTCCCACACATCCGTCAACCCCTTACTACTACCATCTTCCAAAGATCCACAAGAATTGTCTCAAACCACCCGGCCGCCCCATCATTGCGGGCATCAATAGTCTGACTGATAAGTTATCTCAATATATTGATAACTTTTTGCAAAAGTATGTTCAAAATTTACCCTCATTCATTCGGGATACCACTGATTTATTATTTAAGATCAAGGATTTTAAATATGAGAAGGATGCCTTGTGGATAACAGCAGATGTTAGCGCCCTCTACTCAAATATCTCCCATGAATTAGGAATACTCGCCACTAAACATTATTTGGATTCGGATATGTACATGCCTAGTACCCAAAAAGAATACATTTTGACACTTATTGAGTTTATACTCAAACACAATTATTTTCAATTCTTGGATGATTTTTATTTGCAGGTAAAGGGGACGGCCATGGGCACCAGGTTTGCCCCCAGTTTTGCGAATCTCTTTATGGGACATTTCGAAGAGAATTATATTTATAACTCGAACTGGGAGGCAAACCTGGTGTTCTATGGCCGCTATATAGACGATCTGATTTTTATTTTTAGGGGGACAGTGGATGAGGCCAGATTATTTTGTTCTTATCTGAACAAAAACTATATGGGTATACAGTTCACCTCTAATATACAACGAGAATCCATAGAATTTCTTGATCTAATCCTGGCATGGGACACTGAACACAACATAGCCACATCCACATTTTTCAAAACTGTGGATAGCAATAATTTCCTTCACTACAACAGCAACCATTACCACCAATGGATAAACAGTATACCATATAGCCAATTTTGCAGAATTAGAAGAAATTGTAGTTCATTAGAGAGATTTTGTGAACAATCTAAGATACTTATCCAAAGATTTGAGGAAAAAGGTTACCCTAGGGACATCATTATGAGTGGATATGAAAAAGCATATAAATTGGATAGATCCACTATGCTCCAAATGAAGAAAGAAATTACAATAGCAGATAATGAGGCTCTAGAGAAACCTCAGCAACCCTGTTTTGTGACCCAATATAACTCCAATGCTAAACATATAAAAAAAGTATTACAAAAACACTGGCCAATATTATTAAAAGACCCTATTTTGAAGAAAGATCTACACAGTGCACCAAACGTAATATACAAACGAGCACCTACGTTCAAACAATCCCTAGCTCCCAGTAAGGTGGTTATTTCGAAAAAAGGTAGAGGAAAATCAACACTGAATTATCAAACAGGTCAAAGGGGGGTTTTTAAATGTGGCAAAACTAGATGCCACATGTGTAAACACATTACACATAAGACTAAAACAATTAAATCACATACTACAGGGGAAATTTTTCCTATCAATAATCATCTAACATGCAGCTCCTCATATGTAGTCTATGTCTTATCATGTAGATGTGGACAACAGTATTTGGGGCGCACTATCCGAAATATCCGAAAAAGATGGAGTGAACATAGCCGAAACATAAAGAAAAAATCCATGAAACATAGTGTATCAAGACACTATGTTCATGAGCACAATGGAGAAACTTGTCCCTATACCATAACACCTCTAGAAAGTATCCCCAGCTCTTGTAGATACAACAGGTTTACCAAATTACGTCAAAGGGAAACCTACTGGATCTATAGGTTTGGTACACTTTTTCCTAATGGCCTTAATGAGGTAATAGACTAGGCCGCATTTTAGGTTACTCACCTCTAAAAAAACCCCTTCTCCGGGTAGGGAAACACAAAAGGGACATTAAGGGCTTCACACTTAGGTGACTATGATAATGCTATCCACCTTGGTACCAGACCTAGTCGTACACAATCCATCTCCACTAGCATATATATCACATTAACAATTTAATAATCGATTGTCGAATTTGTTAACATATCCGAGCACATAGTCACATATTAAGCACTCACTAACCATATATTAGTTTTCTATTAAATGATGTAATCAATAACATAGTATACAACACAAATATATTAACACGTGACGTATAGTCAATAATGTTAAAATTATTAATAATCACAAGCACGAATACGATAAATGGTTATAGATTATCCACTCTAATCACTTATGTCCTAAATAATATTCACTTCATGCACATAATAATCATTTATTAGCACACTATCATATGATATAATCATTAACATAATACACATCACCATGACCACACTAATCTATTACTAGATCGTCAGATCAGAGTAGAGTCACATAACCGTAGTTGGTCCCAACATCAGATGTACTAGTCAAGATTTAGGGAGTCACACAACCAAGTGTTTTACCCACATGTAGAATCGTTAGGAGAGGAAAGTGGAAATATCCACGTTGTAAGTATGATAAATAGATTGGCAGTACAGCTTATAATACTGAACCACAAATATGTACGTTATATGGAAGTCATCAGAATATAGCCCTGGGATTGGTCCGATCCCGTATCTACTGAAGGGCTATCCAAAAAGAAGGGTCCCCGATATTAGACCAGTGTTGTTATTATAATTCACAACCAAGTGTTTATCCACATGTAGAACTGTTAGGAGACTACAGTAGAAATATCCTCGTTGTTAGTATGTTAGATAGATTGGCGGTACTGTTTATAACACTGTACTACAAATATGTGTGTTATATGGAAGTCATTAAAATGCAGCTTTGTGATTGGTCCGATCCCGGTCCCATCCAAAAAGAAGGTCTCCGATATGAGACCAGGGGTATTTTCATTATAAGTTATTATTATTATTTGTATTATGTTCACATCACATTACACAGTTCAAGTAAGGACAAATTTGTTTGCTAAAAAATAGATATTTTTTGTAAATTCTAGAAACTGCTGTAACAAATAGAGGTCCCGATATATTCCTTTAAGAATTCACCTATGTTGTTCAACTTACCTGTACACACCCATCAGGAAAGGGGTGTGTTTGTGGAAATGTTTGGTAGTGGCGGCAATAAAAAGCCGGTTTTAAAACTGATTTTATATGCCTGATGAAACGGCCAGGAGGGCCGAGAAACGCGTAGCAATTTTAAACTTGTTTATATATGCCTGTCAACTCTGTGCAATAAAAGTTTTAAGTTTATTTTAACTAACTTGAGCCTGGAGATTGATTGTGAGCATACCACTACCAGACAGTTCATTTATCGGAGAGCCGCAGCAACTGAAGATTAGCCGGAGAGAGCAAGCTGGCCAGCTCTGATTGCCAACACGTTTCCACAAGCACACTGGTGTGCTGTGTTAAAGTGTGAGTACCCTGTGTACAAATCCTCTGAAGTGTGTGCTTTCCTTATCTCTATCGATACACACATTTGTGCGCCTCTCTTTTTGTCTTCGTCTTTTAGAATTTATTGCGTCATTTTTGGCGCGAGACTTTTTTGGCACGAGACTGACATTTGTCTGACGTTAATTACATCATTTCCGCCGGAAGTTTTCACGTAGTTGCGTCATTTTTGGCTCTCGTGTTTGTTGCAGACGTTTTTGGCACCAAAAAATTTGTGGGTGTCTCATTTTTTAGTTGGTTCTGGTTTCTAGAGCCCTGTTCTGTTTGCATTTTTTTCCCATTCCTGAAACTGCCATTTAAGGAATTTGATAATTTTGCTTTATATGTTGTTTTTTTCTATTACATATTGCAAGATATTCCAAAAACTGTTCCTGTTTCAGAAAATACTGAGGGATTCCTGATGACTGATATCAGTCCTACCAAAGCTAAGTTCATTTATTTTAATGTTATGAATGTTTATCTTTAGCTGTGCTTTGTAATAAGTTATTATGATAAACTTTTACATGCAGAGTCCATTAGTATTTATGCATTATCAATTGCTGTTCTTTTTACATCTTTTGTACAAGATATACTTAGGAATTTATAAGAATATTTTTCTGATTCTATTCTAAAGGCTTTGTCTGCCATCCTGCCTTCTAATAAAATTTGTAGGTCTTTTTTAAACTTCTCATTTAGTTGATGAAGTTTCAAATGACCAACAACATACTGAATTATCCTTCTCTGGTGGTATTTTTTCTCATTCAGAATATTCTTCATCAGATATTGACACTAACAAATCTACTTTTTTATTTTTAAATAGAGTACATTCGTTCCTTGTTGAAAAGGTGTTGATTATTTTGGATATTGAAGTAACTAGTTCTTTTGATTTTAAGACTAGCTAACATTTAAACTCTGCTTATTAACCTTCTGTGGTTTCTTCAGAAGTTTTTTTCTAGTTCCTGTTACTAAGGAATGGAATAGGCCGGGAATTTCTTTTATTCCTTCTTTAAGGTTTTTAAATTGTATCCTTTGCCGGCAGTTAGTTTTCATTTTTGAGGAAAGATCCCCCAAGTTAATGGGGCTATCTCTACTCTTGCCAAACATACTACTATTCCTATAGCAAATAGTATTTATTTATTTTTTTCCTTCAGATGGGAATCTTGTATCTTATTTAAGGAAAATTATTTATTTTCAGGTACTTTTCTTAGACCTGTAATTTATTTTGGCTGATGTTGCAACTGCTTCAACTTTCTGGTTGGATACTTTGGTGCAACAAGTATCGGATTATGATTTGTTTAGCATTGTTAATTTGATCAACATGCTAATAATTTGTGTCGTCATTTTTTTGATATTTTCGCAAATGAGGTTTAATCTATGTCTTTAGCTATTTTAGCTAGAAGATCTTTGTGACTTCAATCTTGGAATGCAAATTTGATTTCTAAATTCCATATTTCTTTTTTTCCAAGGTAATCAATTATTTGGTTCACAATTGGATTTAATTATTCTACTGTTACTCAGGGCTTCAAGATTGAGTTCTACGACTAAATCTTAAACTTATATTAGTTTTTGTTCTTACTAAGGAACGGAATCGTAATTCTTCCCCAAGTAACATGTTTATAATTGGAAGTTTTCTTCATTCAATTTAAGCCATTTAAAAGATCAAAGTCAGCTCCCCAAATTTGCAAGTAGGTGCGGTTCTTATTCCAGCTTAGCTGGTAAGGGGCAGGTTAAGATTTTTTTTTTTTTATTTGTTTGGTTCAATTCGGTCCAAACTTCTTAGGTTTGGGTACAGAATAGAATTCAGAGTAAAACCGCCTGTGAGAAGTCTTTTTTTCTCTAACATATTCCAGCTATTCCAGTAAGGCTAACACTTTCCTGAAGTGTGTTTCAGACCTGTATGTATTGGGTACTTGTGAAGCGTGGCTGGTCACCCGTTGGGGCTCTAGGTGCTACTCAGATCTGGAGTTTTCTGGGGTATTTATACCAGTTCCATTTTAGGAACAGGGTTTGGGGGTTTTATTCAAAACTATTCATTGTCCCAAAGATAGAAAATCTTTTTGAATTGTCATATAAGTGTGCCATCTTTAAGAATGGTGTTTATATGGTCTATTCTGCCTTTTGGTCAGTGAGGGCATTATTTGTTTACAATAGATACAATAGATGCATATCTTCATTTTCTGTTTTCATTCAGATTATTTTCATTTTCTGAGATTCTCTTTTTTTGACAAGCATTACCAATTTGTTGCTTTTCCTTCTGGTTTAGCGACAGCTCTAAGAATCTTTTCAAGGTTCTCAGTGTTTCCTTATTTGGATGGTCTCGTGGTACTGGCTCAGTCTTTTCGTTCTGCGGAATCTCATACGATTCAACTTTTGTTGTTTCTTCAAGACATGGTTAGAGGATCTTTTTATCAAAAGCTCCTTGATTCCTCAGACAAGGGTCACCTTTTTTAGGATTCCAGATAGATTATGTCAATACATAATACAGACAAGTGACAATTTTATTGGGTTCCGTTTGTCGGAACCTTCAGTTTCTATTTTTTTCTTCAGTTGCTATATGCATGGAAGTTTTAGGTTTCATGGCTGCAGCATTGGATTCGATTCCCTTTGCTCATTTTCATAGGAAACCTTTCCAGTTTTTTATGCTGAATTAATGGTGCAGGGATTCTAGGATATCACTTTTTATTTCTTTGAATCCCAATGTTCAACTATCTTTGACTTGGTGGTTAGATCACCATCGTATAATTCTACGGATCTCTTCGGTTCATTTAACCTGGACCATGATCACTACAGATGCGAGTCTTTTAAGTTGGGAGGCTGTCTGGGGATCTCTGTCAGCACGAGGGGTTTGGAAATCTTAGGAGGCGAGATTACCATTCGATATTTTTGGAACTCCTTGCATTTCTCAGAGTTCTTCAGTTTTGGCTTCTTTTTTAAGAGACGTTTATTGTTTTCCAGACAGACAATGTCACAACTGTGGTGTATGTCAATCATCAGGGTGGGACTCTCAGTCTTGAGGCTGTGAAAGAAGTATTTCGGATACTTGCTTGGGCTAAATCCAGCTCCTGTCTAATTTCTGCGGTCCATTTCCCAGGTATAGACAATTGGGAAACGGATTATATCTGTCAATCAAGCTTTACATCCGGGAGAATGGTCTCTTTACCCAGATGTGTTTTTTTTCAAATTGTTCAGATGTGAGGGCTTCCAGAAATAGATCTGATGGTATCTCATCTAAACAAGGAACTTCTCAGGGGCCTATTCAGGTCCGGGGATCCTCAGGCGGAAGCAATGTATGCATTGACACTTCCTTGGAGTTATCAATCTGCTTATATTTTTTCACCTCTGGTTCTTCTTTTTAGAGTGATTTTCAAAATCATCACGGAGCAATCTTTTGTGTTGCTGGTGGCTCCAGCATAGCCGCTCAGGTTTTGGTATATGGTGCTTGTTCGGATGTCCAGTTGCCAGTCTTGGTCACTTCCATTAAGGCCAGACCTTATATCTTAACATTTGTTTTTTCCATCAGGAACTCAAATTATTAATTTGATGGTATGGAAATTTAACGCTTAGTACTTAGTCATAGACGTTTCTCTAACTCAGTGATTAATACTATGTTGCAGGCTCGTAAATCTGTCTCTAGTAAGATTTATTATCAAGTTTCATAAATTCTCTTGGCATTCTTTTAGAATTCCTAGGATTTTATAGTTTCTTCAGGATGATTTGGATAAGGGTTTTTGACCTGCAAGTTCCTTGAAAGGACACATCTCTGCTTTTTCTGTAATATTTTCCACAGAAAAATTTGCTAATCTTTCTGTTATTCATTGTTTTGTTCAGGCTTTGGTTCGTATCAAGCCTGTCATTAAGCCAATTTCTCCTCCTTGGAGTCTTAATTTGGTTCGGAGGGCTTTACAGGCTCTTCCGTTTGAGCATATGCTTTCTTTGGACATTTAAAGTACTTTCATGGAAAGTATTGTTCCTTTTAGACATCTCTTCAGCTAGTTGTCTCTTCAGCTAGTTTTTTAATTATCTGCTCTTTCTTGTGAGTCTCCTTTTTCTGATTTTTCATCAGGATCAGGTGGTTTTGCTGTCTTCATTTCAATTTTTACCTAAAGTTGTGAATTCTAACAACATTAGTAGAGGAATTATTGTCCCTTCCTTGTGTCCTAATCCTAAGAATTCTTTGGAAAGATTCTTACATTCTTGGATGTGGTAAGAGTTTTGAAATATTATGTTGACGCTACTCAGATTTCAGAAAGACTTCTAGTCTATTTGTTATCTTTTCTGGTTTTAGGAAAGGTCAGAAGGCTTCTGCCATTTCTTTGGCATCTTGGTTAAAGCTTTTGATTCATCATGCTTATTTGGATTCGGGTTAATCCCCGCCTCAGATGATTACAGCTCATTCTACTAGGTCAGTTTCTACTTCCTGGGCTTTTAAGAATGAAGCTTCTGTTGTTCAGATTTGCAAAGCAACGACTTGGTCTTCTTTGCATAATTTTACTAAATTCTACCATTTTGTAGACATGTGCATGGCAAAAAAATTCGGTTCGGTTCGGATCGATTCGGAATTTTTCGAAGTTCGGTTTGGATTGATTCGAATTCGGAAAATTCTGAATCGATTCGTTTCGGATTCGTTTCGGATTCATTCGGATTCGAAGAAATTCGGTTCGATTCGGTTCGATTCGGTTCGTAAATTCGGCATTTCGGTAAGTGTTAGGTGGGATTAGACTAGTATTATACTGTATATTAGGTGTTAACCTAACATACTGTACAATACTAGTGTAATCCCAATGGCCATCCGAATTCCGAATCGATTCGATTCGGTTTGATTCGGCAGAATTTTAATTTGGAAATTCGGTTCGATTCGAATCGCCGAATTTGCCGAATTTTCCGAATTTCCAAATCGAAACGAAACGAATCGCACATGTCTACCATTTTGATGTTTTCTCTTCTTCAGAAGCAGTTTTTGGTAGAATAGTACTTCAGGCAGCTGTTTCAATTTGATTCTTCCTCTTATAATTTCAGTTTTCATTATAAAAATTTAAACTTTTGATTTGGGTTGTGGATTAATTTTTCAGCGGAATTGGCTGTCTTTATTTTACCCCTCCCTCTCTAGTGACTCTTGCATGGAAGTTCCACATCTTGGGTATCTGCTATCCCATACGTCACTAGCTCATGGACTCTTGCTAATTACATGAAAGAAAACATAATTTATGTAAGAACTTACCTGATAAATTCATTTCTTTCATATTAGCAAGAGTCCATGAGGCCCACCCTTTTTGTGGTGGTTATGATTTTTTTGTATAAAGCACAATTATTCCAATTCCTTATTTTTGATGCTTTTGCTCCTTTCTTATCACCACACTTCTTGGCTATTCATTAAACTGAATTGTGGGTGTGGTGAGGGGTGTATTTATAGGCATTTTGAGGTTTGGGAAACTTTGCCCCTCCTGGTAGGAATGTATATCCCATACGTCACTAGCTCATACGTCACTAGCTCATGGACTCTTGCTAATATGAAAGAAATGAATTTATCAGGTAAGTTCTTACATAAATTATGTTATATATATATATTCACCCTGCTGCAGTTTAGTTCTGCAAATAACTCATCTGTTTTACCTTGTGTGTTGTCCAAAAATGTGTGCAATTTGAATAATACAGATATGCTACCTACAGCTTTAAATAAACTGCACACAAGAATCTTGTCTTTTAAATACTTTGTACACAGTGCACAGTCCAAATTAAATATATATGCATCACTTGTATTTTGCATGCATTAATAGTGGACTCAAAATTCAATAAATGAGCTGCTGTCTCAGTGTGCGTACATATTCTGTATGTGTTTTAATTTAGGCAGCAGGGTTTTCCAAATCAGTCTGCTCTGCTCTCCAGACTGATCAGATAGAAATGATAGAAAATATTCTGCGTGTCGGCTAGTGTTAGCTCATCCAAGAACATGTTGTCCTGCTCTCCCCCTCTAACCCCCCCACCTAGTAAATCACATCCACAGTCAGAATCTGAGAGGCTATGCTGCACTATTTAGCTTCCTTTCCAGGTCACATGAGTCAGACTTAGCTCAGAAGAGACACGCTGCACTACTTGCACAACCACAATGGGACCCAAACATACCTGACATGTCTCGGTGTGGGGGAGGAACCTGCCGGTGAAAATTTTACAATGTTCACTTCATTCCCACAGCCTGTTTAAAGTAAGCATGAGCACTAACGAGTTGTATCTGATCTGTGAATAAGTGACTCACTTATTCACAGATCAGATACAACTCATTAGTGCTCATGTTTACTTTACACAGGCTGTGGGAAAGAAGTGAACGTTGTACCCTTACAATAACCCTAACACTTTACCAGTCCCCGCCTAACTCAGCATTGACCAAGTTTTTTAGAAGTAACTGAGCACTCAGAGTCTGTCTTACTTGTCAGAGCTTAGCGGCACGCAGTTGTTCATCATTTCTCTCCAGATTCCAGAAGACACTAGACTAGAGCAGGGACATGGCACGTGTAGTCACGTGCGCCAAAAAGCTGTGACTGGCCATGTGACTGCAAACGTCAGTCTCATCATGCACTGGGTCTGTATGTGGTCATGTGATATATGTGACCAATAAGATTGCTTAAAAAAAATTACAATTTTTTTTTTTTTTTTAATTCCAGGGCAGCCGGGGGAATGCCACGGCACACCTGAGGATCTGTCATGGCACACTAGTGTGCCGCGGCACACTGGTTGAAAAAACACTGACAGGATAGTTCAGCTCAAATCTCTTCTGGCTAGAAAAATGTATTAAGGCTGCAGTGTCTGAAATGTTGTCAGTCATTCCGCCTTTAAATAAACAAAAAAAGGTCAGTACAAAAAAAGGTCAGCCTTCTACAAGTATGTCAAGGTGCCAGGAATCAGACTGAGACGAGAAATGCAAAAATAATCACACCTTTATTAATAGCAAAAAATAATAAAAGTCCACAAGTCAAATAACAAGCCAGGAGTCAAAACCAGAGCTGGTAGTCAGACGAGCCGAGTCAGGAGCAAAAGCGAGTAGTCAGACGAGCCGGGATCAGGAACAAGGAAAAAAGCAGAGTCAGGAACAAGCCAGGGATCAGGAACCAGGAAGGACGTCAGGCAGCCAGGTAATACACAGGAACTCTCACAAACAGGTCTGAGACAACGCAAAGACAAAGCATACTGAACAGAGGCCCTTTAAATAATAAGTGATGACATCACAATTCTGAGACTGCATCCTGTCTCACATGGATGATGCACACCAGTCTGACCAGTCTGGCCATAAAAGGAAGTGCAGGAAATGAGCAGCATCCCCCACAATGCACCACAGTCAGGAAGAGAGGTGAGTAAAATGGCTGCCAGCAGCAAACGGCAAACACAACAAAGAAAAAACCTGGATCCCCATTTGAGCACAAAAGGAACGCCAACATCTGGAGACAAACTGGCTACCCCGGTCTGACACTATCTCCTTGGGTAACCCATGTAAACGGAAGACTTCCCGGGCAAAAATTGAAGCAAGCTCCTGAGCGGTAGGCAGCTTTATCAAGGGAATGCAATGTGACATTTTAGAAAAACGGTCAACCACGATAAGAATAACAGTATTGCTATTGGAAACAGGGAGCTCGACAATGAAGTCCATGGAAAGATGTGTCCAAGGATGCTCACCATTAGCAATAGGTTGAAGAAGACCCACAGGAAGACATTGAGGAGCCTTATTCTGTGCACAAACTGAGCAGGAGACAACATACGCAGCAAAATCAGAATGAAGACCTGGCAACCAGAATTGTCGAGTGGCAGACCAAATCATTTGGTTCTTGCCTGGGTGACCTGCGGCTTTAGGATAGTGGTAAGTGTGCAAAAGTTTAGTTAGAAGATTCTCAGGAACAAAACACTTACCACTAGGTTTCTCAGGAGGTGCATTGGTTTGTGCATCCAGGATCTCCTCCCCCAAAAGAGAAGTCAAATTAGTACGTATGGTAGCCAAAATATGGTCAGGAGGTAAAACAGGAGTAGGTTCAGACTCCTCCTTGGACAGAGGCGAAAATTGTCGAGAGAGGGCATCAGCCCTAACATTCTTACTACCAGGCAGGTAGGAGACCACACAATTAAACCGAGAAAAAAATAGCGCCCATCTGGCCTGTCGGGCCGACAAAAACGTTTTGCTTCAGATAGATAAGTTAAATTCTTGTGGTCATTAAGAATGAGCACTGGCACGCTGAGTGCCAAAATTATGGCCAGTAATTCCCTGTCGCCAATTTCATAATTGCTCTCCGCTGGAGACAATTTCTTAGAGAAGAAATCACACAGATGAAAGGAACCGTCAGGCGTAGGACGTTGAGACAAGAGGGCACCTACTCAAGTCTTGGATGCATCGACTTCAAGAAGGAAAGGCAGGACAGGGTTAGGATGAGCCAGAACTGGAGTGGTAGCAAAGGCAGTCTTAAGACTATCAAAGGCCTTAATGGCAGTAGGTGACAAATGAAGGAGATCATTCTCTTTACGGGTCATGTTTGTGATAGGTTTGACCAAGGAAGAAAAGTTTTTAATAAACTTTCTATAGTAATTGGCGAACCCCAAAAAACAAATAGACCAAAGACCAACTGGGCGAGGCCACTGCAGAACTGCAGACAACTTGTCAGGATCCATGGAGAACCCTGCAATGGAGATAACATAACCTAGGAAGGTTACTTGAGTCTGATGGAACTCACATTTCTCGAGTTTACAAAACAGGCCATTCTCACGTAGTCTCTGAAGAACCCGTGTAACATCAGAACGATGCACCTCAAGTGTGGGTGAGTGTATGAGGATGTCGTCTAAGTACACCACAACACACTGTTGCAACGTATCTCGTAGGACATCATTAATAAATTCCTGAAAAACAGCAGGAGCATTACATAGGCCAAAGGGCATTAAAAGATACTCATAATGCCCGCTCCTGGTGTTAAATGCTGTTTTCCATTCGTGGCCCTCCTTAATCCTAACAGGATTGTACGCTCCTCTCAAATCAAGTTTAGTAAAGACCGTAGCTCCCTTGAGGTGGTCAAAGAGTTCCGTAATAAGCAGAATAGGGTAAGCATTTTAATGTTAAGACGATTAAGACCCCTATAATCGATACATGGTCTTAACTCGCCACCCTTTTTCTTCACAAAGAAGAAGCCAGCCCCTGCAGGAGAGCAGGATTAGCCGATGATCCCCCGCGACAGAGCATCAGCAACATACTCCTCCATGGCACAATTCTCTGCAACAGACAGAGGGTACACCCGCCCCCCGAGGAGGAATTGCTCCGGGTTGTAGGTCTATGGCACAATCGTAAAACCAGTGAGAAGGCAACATACCGGTACGCACCTTGTCAAACACGTCTAGGAACTCTCTGTACTCCTCTGGCAATTGAGATACCGAAGAAGTGCACAAGACTTTAACTGGTTTCTGAAGACAAATGGAAATACATTGTGGGGACCACGACAAAATTTTGGACCTGCGCCAGTCGAAACTGGGATTGTGCTTTTGGAGCCAGGGATAACCCAGAACAACCGGAAAATGCAGAGAGTTTATCACCCCCAACTGGAGCGTTTCAAAATGGAGAGCCCCAACAGCCATGGACAACGGAGCAGTTTCGTGAGTAACGAGTGCGGGCTGAAGGAGCCTGCCATCAATGGCCTCAATAGCAAGCGGAACGGACCGAGGCAAAACAGGAATGGAGTGCTTTGATACAAAAGCACTGTCAATGAAATAGCCCGCAGCACCGGAGTCAACAAGAGCCTGAGTGACTATGGAGGAGTCCACCCAGGAAAGGACAACCGTGACCAAAGGTTTCTCTTTAAGCGATTCTGGGGACGAGGATAAACCACCCAAGGTCTGCCCCCAACAGGACCTTAGGTGTGAGCGTTTCCCGGCCGTGTAGGACAAGACTTCAAAAGGTTACCCTGTAACCCACAATAGAGGCAGAGCCTCTCCCTCCTCCTAAAGGCCCTCTCAGCCGCGGAGAGACGCGTGAATCCCAGCTGCATCGACTCAGCAGTACCTGGTGACTCGGGACCAGGAGGCATGGGAGGAGAGGGAGGCATGGGTGGGAATGAACACATAGGAGACAACGGAACAGGAGGCTTACGCAAGCGCTCCTTGAAAGAGGGCCACTCTCTGAGTCTGCTGTCAATTAGGATAAAAAAGACACCAATGCCTTGAGATCCTCTGGTAAATCTCTGGCAGCAACTTCGTCTTTAATCGCATCAGAGAGCCCATGAAAGAAGGCAGCAACAAGGGCTTCATTGTTCCAACCTACCTCTGCGGCAAGCGTACGGAACTCAATAGCATACTGAGCAACAGATCTTGTACCTTGCTGAATAAACATGAGTCAATTAGCAGCAGAGGAAGAGCAAGCTGGAACATCAAATACCCTTCGAAAGGAGGCCACAAATTCAGGGTAATTTGAAATCACAAGGGATTAGCCCAGACAAGAGCTGTGTCAGAGAGTAACGAGATGAGAAATCCCACCTTAGCTCTGTCAGAGGGAAACGCCTGAGGTAACATCTCAAAGTAAATGCCCACCTGGTTCAAAAACCCTCTGCACTGAATAGGATTGCCTCCATATCGCTGAGGTAGAGGTGCAGAACTGGACATGCTCCTGTTCTGCAGCAGCAGAAACAGGAGCAACCATAATTTGAGGGACACTTTGGTCCAAATGTGCAGTTCGAGTCAGCAGGGTTTGCAGGGCTAGTGCAAATTGATCCAAGCGGTGATCCTGTTCATCCATCCTGGAAATTATGGCAGGTAAAGGTGGATTATTAGCACCATCAGGATTCATGGCCTTTGCGTATTGTCAGGGTGCCAGGAATCAGACTGAGACGAGAAGTGCAAAAATAATCACACCTTTATTAATAGCAAAAAATAATAAAAGTCCACAAGTCAAATAACAAGCCAGGAGTCAAAACCAGAGCTGGTAGTCAGACGAGCCGAGTCAGGAGCCAAAGCGAGTAGTCAGACGACCCGGAATCAGAAACAAGGAAAACAGCAGAGTCAGGAACAAGCCAGAGATCAGGAACCAGGAAGGACGTCAGGCAGCCATGTAATACACAGGAACTATCACAAACAGGTCTGAGACAATGCAAAGGCAAAGCATACTGAACAGAGGCCCTTTAAATAATAAGTGATGACATCACAATTCTGAGACTGCATCCTGTCTCACATGGATGATGCACACCAGCCTGGCCATAAAAGGAAGTGCAGGAAATGAGCAGCATCCCCCACAATGCACCACAGTCAGGAAGAGAGGTGAGTAAAATGGCTGCCAGCAGCACATGGCAAACACAACAAGGAAAAACCCCTGACAAGGTAGTAATATACCTGTGTCTCATGAGGCTAATGAAACTTCTGAGGGTAAGGTTTTTTCAGATGATCAGGGGGCTGCTTCTGATCCCGAGTCTCACTTTTTAAAAATTTAAGAATAATCACACTTGTTCTTTATTAAAGGAGGTTTTGCCTACTTTTGAAATTAAGGAATGTTCTGTTTCTGAAGAGGGATCTACATGCTAAAGATTCTTTTGAGGTTTTTCCAGTGGCTGATGCTGTGGCTGGGATTATGTCTAAAGCATGGTCTAACCTGGTAGTCAATTTAATCCTTCTGCTAGGTTTAAACAAATGTATCCTCTTCCAGTTTCTAATATTGAGCTTTGGTAGTCTTGCCCTAAAGTAGATGTTGCCATTTCTACTTTTGCTAAACTTACTACTATCCCTTTGGAGGATAGCACTTCTTTCAAAGACCCTTTGGATAGGAAACTTGTATCCTTTCATATAATGGCTTATTTCCATACAGGTTATCGTTTCAGACCATCTATAGCTATTGCTAACGTTTCTGCTGCTGCTTCCATTTAGTTGGATAGTCTTTCTGAGCAGATTTCTGAGGATTCTGATAGTAAAGATTTTATTAACCTTTTAAGTTTGTTAAAGTGTGCTAATTCCTTTATTAGTGAGGCTGTTTTGGACATCACTTAAATTAATGCTTAGAACATGTCCTTGTCTGTTCTTTCTAGATTGGCCTTATGGTTAATTTAATGCTTGCTAAATGCAGTCTCTAAATCTAGACTTTTGACTATTTATTTTCAAGGAAAAATGTTTTGGGCTGATTTTGATACCATTATTTTTACTATTACTGGTGGTAAAGGAGCTTTTCTTCCCCAAGATAAAAAAATCTAAGGGTAAATTTAATGTTTCTTACCTTTTTCATTCCTTTCCTTAGAAAATGAAGCAAAAATATGACCTCTGCAGCTAAGCAATGTTCCTCAGGTTGGGAACTAAGCTCTAATTGGAACAGGTCTAAACAGGCCAAGAAGTCAACTTCTGCTCCCAAATCTGCATGAAGGTTCGGCTCCCATTCCAGATTCTCTGGTAGGGGGCTGGTTAAGTCTCTTTCAGAAGACAAAGTTTTGGAATGTTTCAGATTCTTGGGTTCTGAATATAATTTCTGAACTTTATCAGATAGGTTTTAGGGTAAGGCTCTGAGAAGAAGGTTTCTTTTGTTTAAAAGCGCAGGCTTTTCTTCAATCAATTTTGGATCTAGAATCCATGGGCGTTATAGTTCCTGTTCCTTTGTTATAACAGGGAAAAGGGATTTTATTCAAATCTCTTCATTGTTCCCAAGAGTTTTCTGACCAGTTTTGGATCTAAAATGGGAACTATTTGGTCTATTCTGTCTCTCATTCAGCAAGGAGAGTTTATGTTCAAAATAGATTTAAAGGATGCTTACCTACATGTTCCAATTTACAAGGATCATTTTCAGTTTCTGAGGTTTGTCTTCCTAGAAAAGCATTTTCAGTTTTTTTGCTCTACTGTTTGGTCTGGCTACAGCTCCAAAAATGTTCACAAAGGCCATTCATCAGAGCTTGGTTATAGCTCCATCTTTAAATTTAGCAGAATCTCACACCAACAGACTGTTGATGCTTCTTCATCAACATGGTTGAAAGATCAATTTGCAAAAGAGTTCTTTAGTTCCTTAGACAAAAGTTTATTTTCTGGGATTCCAGATAGAAAAAGTCTCATGGAGAATGAATCTAACAGATCAAAAAAGATTAAAGTTAGTTACAGCCTGTCAAAATCTTCAGTCTTTCCTTTTTCCCACTGTTGCTTTTTGTATGGATGTTATAGGTCTTATGATTGCAGTATTGGATGCTATTCAATTTGCTCACTTTTGTATGAGACTACTTCTGTTTTGTATGCTATGTCAGTGGTGCAGGGATCATACTTTGTTTAAGTAAATCTAGTAGAGACCCCCAAAAGGTGGCGCACCTCCTATATAGTGACAAAAATATGTATAAGTGTATCTCTCAGAATAGTGCTGGATAAAGAGTTGGAACACAAAAAATGTTCAAAATATTATGCTCAAAAATAGGTAAAAATATCAAAAACAATTGGTGCTACTGAAGTGCACAATAAAGTGATAAATAAAGTGTTTTAATACACAAAATGTTCATAATATACACAAAATGGGTAAATAATATACAATATTGCTACTGAAGTGCACTAGTGAATTTCATGTACAGCACGATTCAGTCCATAAAAATTGTGCCAGCAATGGATATAGAGATTTCAAAGTTGTGCAGCTCCACTTAGGTAAATCGATGTAAGTTCACCTCTGTAAAAGCATTATAAAGAAAAGGGGCGCCTCATAGTGAATTCCGTGTGTGTTAAGGAGAAAGAGTAGTAAAATAAAACTCACAATTTGGGATGGCACCTGTATAACCTGAGTGCGAACGGGCAGGCAGAAGCTCACAGTTGTCAGCTCACTGAATACTCTCACTGAGTATCCAGGGAGCTGACAACTGTGAGTGTCAGCCTGCTCTGTTCACACAGGTACCATCCCAAATTGTTAGTTGTATTATATTACTATTTCTGCTTAACACACACAGAGTTTACTATGAGGTGCCCCTTGTCTTTCTAGGGACCATACTTTGTTGTATCAGAGGAATTTTTTTTAGATTTCAAAACAAAGCAGTCTCTATCTTGGTGGCTGTATCGCCAGCCTATTTTGCAGGGGGCTTCTTTTGCTTGTCCTACTTGGTCTACAATCACTACA
Source organism: Bombina bombina (assembly GCF_027579735.1). Classification (NCBI taxonomy): domain Eukaryota; kingdom Metazoa; phylum Chordata; class Amphibia; order Anura; family Bombinatoridae; genus Bombina; species Bombina bombina. The sequence goes on along the minus strand of NC_069502.1, from coordinate 542,925,441 downwards.
GATGCAAGTCTTTCAGGATGTGGAGCTGCTTGAGGGTTTCTGACAGCAAAGGGAGTTTGGGCTCTTTGGGAGGCAAGGTTGCCAATAAACATTATAGAACTTTTTTAGAGCACTTCTAGCTTGGCCCTTGTTGAAGAGAAAACCTTTTCTCCAATTTCAGGCAGACAATGTCACAGCAGTGGCTTATATTAATCATCAAGTGGAGACTCACAGTCCCTTAGCTATGAGGGAAGTTTTTGAATTCTCTCTTGGGCAGAGGCTAATTTCTGCAATTCACATTGCAGGAGTGTTTAATTGGGAATCAGATTTTCTTCAGGGGAATGGTCTTTTCACCTGGAAATATTCTATCAGATTGTGGATCTTTGGGGTCTCCCAGGGATATATCTGATGGCCTCTTGGTTGAACAATAAACTTTCCAAGTGCTTTGCAAGGTCAACGGATCCTCAAGTGAAGTTTGTGGATGTTCTGATAGATTTGTAGTCTTCTCCTCTGGTGCTTCATGCCAAAGTAGTTTCCAAGATCAGGCAAAATAATTCATCAGTGATCTTAATTGATCCAGCCTGGCCTCGAAGAGTCTAATATGTGGATCTGGTCCAGATGTTCAGATGTCCTTCCTTGCCTCTTCCTCTAAGGCGGGATTTTCTTTCCCAAGGTCAATTTTTCCATCAGGATCTGAAATCTCTGAACTTGATGGCATGGAGATTGAACTGTTAGTTTCTCAGATTCTGTGATTTAGACCCTGGTTAATGCTGGGAAGCCAGTCAAAAGAAAAATTTATTGTAAAGTTTTGAAAACTTATTTCTTGGTGTCTTGATCATGGTTTTTTTAAATAGTTTAGATAGATTTATCCATTATTCTTTGAAAGGTAAGATTTCTGCTCTTTCTGTTCGGTTTCACAAGAAGATTGCTAATCTTACTGATATTCATGGTTTTATTCAGACTTTGGTTCATATTATGGGGCTGATTTATCAAGGCGTCAATCTCAATGCATTTGCAATGGACTATACGCTCACCATACATCGCTGGCGTGAATCTACAACAACCTTATTTATCAACAAGTCTGTCAAAAACATGTACATCACGTCCGGCACGATTAGCATCGGACTGTTGATAAATAAGAATCATCGATGTCGCGGATATCCTCATTTATCAAATGATCTACTCTGAATGTCCATCAAATAAAGATAGTTTTGTTTTATTCTTTCAACTTTATTTATAACATTTCATTACTGTCCATGAACAAGTACACTTCTCTAAAGCTAATCTTTTATTTCATCTATTAATGTCCTTGAAATAACTAGCTAGATTTATACCTGAACAAACAATAAATATCATAGAAATGTATCTGTGGATATATAATATTTTGCAAAAAGCTTTTATCTTACTTTTTATACTCAATTGTATATGATTCTTAATCCTCAAATATGTACTTCTTTTTACACATACTTGTGTATATATATATATATATATATATATATATATATATATATATGTTTTATTTCTGATATTTTTTCCAAACATATCTGCATGTCTTATTCATCTTTTAATTTATTCACAAATGATGCAATTTCAAGTGCTGGCCCAGTTTTTGTGCTACACCTGTATATTGTTTCCTGATTGGAGTCTCTATTTCAAGACCAATACTACACAGGTGTTAAAATCATGGGCTGGCCTTTAAGATTAAACCTTTAAATTCTAAAACAGTTCAAGAGAAGGAATCAAACAATGATAATTAGAAAACTTTATAGAGGTTATGATAATTGCTGCTTTATCTGAATCATGCCAATTTAACTTTATGTAGACTATCGGCCAGATTTAGGCCTAGATTTAGAGTTCGGCGGTAGCCGTCAAAACCAGCGTTAGAGGCTCCTAACGCTGGTTTTGGGCGCCCGCTGGTATTTGGAGTCAGTGATTAAAGGGTCTAACGCTCACTTTTCAGCCGCGACTTTTCCATACCGCAGATCCCCCTATGCCATTTGCGTAGCCTATCTTTTCAATGGGATCTTTCTAACGCCGGTATTTAGAGTCGTTTCTGAAGTGAGCGTTAGAGCTCTAACGACAAGATTCCAGCCGCCTGAAAATAGCAGGAGTTAAGAGCTTTCTGGCTAACGCCGGTTTATAAAGCTCTTAACTACTGTACCCTAAAGTACACTAACACCCATAAACTACCTATGTACCCCTAAACCGAGCTCCCCCCACATCGCCGCCACTCGATTAAAATTTTTAACCCCTAATCTGCCGACCGCCACCTACGTTATACTTATGTACCCCTAATCTGCTGCCCCTAACCCCGCCGACCCCTATATTATATTTATTAACCCCTAACTTGCCCCCCACAACGTCGCCGCAAGCTACTTAAAATAATTAACCCCTAATCTTCCGACCGCAAATCGCCGCCACCTACGTTATCCCTATGTACCCCTAATCTGCTGCCCCTAACATCGCCGACCCCTATGTTATATTTATTAACCCCTAATCTGCCCCCCACAACGTCGCCGACACCTACCTACACTTATTAACCCCTAATCTGCCGAGCGGACCTGAGCGCTACTATAATAAAGTTATTAACCCCTAATCCGCCTCACTAACCCTATCATAAATAGTATTAACCCCTAATCTGCCCTCCCTAACATCGCCGACACCTACCTTCAATTATTAACCCCTAATCTGACGACCGGAGCTCACCGCTATTCTAATAAATGTATTAACCCCTAAAGCTAAGTCTAACCCTAACACTAACACCCCCCTAACTTAAATATAATTTTTATCTAACGAAATAAATTAACTCTTATTAAATAAATAATTCCTATTTAAAGCTAAATACTTACCTGTAAAATAAATCCTAATATAGCTACAATATAAATTATAATTATATTATAGCTATTTTAGGATTAATATTTATTTTACAGGCAACTTTGTAATTATTTTAACCAGGTACAATAGCTATTAAATAGTTAAGAACTATTTAATAGTTACCTAGTTAAAATAATTACAAATTTACCTGTAAAATAAATCCTAACCTAAGATATAATTAAACCTAACACTACCCTATCAATAAAATAATTAAATAAACTACCTACAATTAACCTAACACTACACTATCAATAAATTAATTAAACACAATTGCTACAAATAAATACAATTAAATAAACTATCTAAAGTACAAAAAATAAAAAAGAACTAAGTTACAGAAAATAAAAAAATATTTACAAACATAAGAAAAATATTACAACAATTTTAAACTAATTACACCTACTCTAAGCCCCCTAATAAAATAACAAAGCCCCCCAAAATAAAAAATTCCCTACCCTATTCTAAAATACAAAAATTACAAGCTCTTTTACCTTACCAGCCCTGAACAGGGCCCTTTGCGGGGCATGCCCCAAGAATTTCAGCTCTTTTGCCTGTATAAAAAAACATACAATACCCCCCCCCAACATTACAACCCACCACCCACATACCCCTAATCTAACCCAAACCCCCCTTAAATAAACCTAACACTAATCCCCTGAAGATCTTCCTACCTTGTCTTCACCATCCAGGTATCACCGATCCGTCCTGGCTCCAAGATCTTCATCCAACCCAAGCGGGGGTTGGCGATCCATAATCCGGTGCTCCAAAGTCTTCCTCCTATCCGGCAAGAAGAGGACATCCGGACCGGCAAACATCTTCTCCAAGCGGCATCTTCTATGTTCTTCCATCCGATGACGACCGGCTCCATCTTGAAGACCTCCAGCGCGGATCCATCCTCTTCTTCCGACGACTAGACGACGAATGACGGTTCCTTTAAGGGACGTCATCCAAGATGGCGTCCCTCGAATTCCGATTGGCTGATAGGATTCTATCAGCCAATCGGAATTAAGGTAGGAATTTTCTGATTGGCTGATGGAATCAGCCAATCAGAATCAAGTTCAATCCGATTGGCTGATCCAATCAGCCAATCAGATTGAGCTCGCATTCTATTGGCTGTTCCGATCAGCCAATAGAATGCGAGCTCAATCTGATTGGCTGATTGGATCGGCCAATCGGATTGAACTATATTCTGATTGGCTGATTCCATCAGCCAATCAGAAAATTCCTACCTTAATTCCGATTGGCTGATAGAATCCTATCAGCCAATCGGAATTCGAGGGACGCCATCTTGGATGACGTCCCTTAAAGGAACCGTCATTCGTCGTCTAGTCGTCGGAAGAAGAGGATGGATCCGCGCTGGAGGTCTTCAAGATGGAGCCGGTCGTCATCGGATGGAAGAACATAGAAGATGCCGCTTGGAGAAGATGTTTGCCGGTCCGGATGTCCTCTTCTTGCCGGATAGGAGGAAGACTTTGGAGCACCGGATTATGGATCGCCAACCCCCGCTTGGGTTGGATGAAGATCTTGGAGCCAGGACGGATCGGTGATACCTGGATGGTGAAGACAAGGTAGGAAGATCTTCAGGGGATTAGTGTTAGGTTTATTTAAGGGGGGTTTGGGTTAGATTAGGGGTATGTGGGTGGTGGGTTGTAATGTTGGGGGGGGGGTATTGTATGTTTTTTTTTACAGGCAAAAGAGCTGAAATTCTTGGGGCATGCCCCGCAAAGGGCCCTGTTCAGGGCTGGTAAGGTAAAAGAGCTTGTAATTTTTGTATTTTAGAATAGGGTAGGGAATTTTTTATTTTGGGGGGCTTTGTTATTTTATTAGGGGGCTTAGAGTAGGTGTAATTAGTTTAAAATTGTTGTAATATTTTTCTTATGTTTGTAAATATTTTTTTATTTTCTGTAACTTAGTTCTTTTTTATTTTTTGTACTTTAGATAGTTTATTTAATTGTATTTATTTGTAGCAATTGTGTTTAATTAATTTATTGATAGTGTAGTGTTAGGTTAATTGTAGGTAGTTTATTTAATTATTTTATTGATAGGGTAGTGTTAGGTTTAATTATATCTTAGGTTAGGATTTATTTTACAGGTAAATTTGTAATTATTTTAACTAGGTAACTATTAAATAGTTCTTAACTATTTAATAGCTATTGTACCTGGTTAAAATAAATACAAAGTTACCTGTAAAATAAATATTAATCCTAAAATAGCTATAATATAATTATAATTTATATTGTAGCTATATTAGGATGTATTTTACAGGTAAGTATTTAGCTTTAAATAGGAATAATTTATTTAATAAGAGTTAATTTATTTCGTTAGATAAAAATTATATTTAAGTTAGGGGGGTGTTAGTGTTAGGGTTAGACTTAGCTTTAGGGGTTAATACATTTATTAGAATAGCGGTGAGCTCCGATCGGAAGTTTAGGGGTTAATAATTGAAGGTAGGTGTCGGCGATGTTAGGGAGGGCAGATTAGGGGTTAATACTATTTATGATAGGGTTAGTGAGGCGGATTAGGGGTTAATAACTTTATTATAATAGCGCTCAGGTCCGCTCGGCAGATTAGGGGTTAATAAGTGTAGGTAGGTGTCGGCGACGTTGTGGGGGGCAGATTAGGGGTTAATAAATATAACATAGGGGTCGGCGATGTTAGGGCAGCAGATTAGGGGTACATAGGGATAACGTAGGTGGCGGCGGTTTACGGAGCGGCAGATTAGGGGTTAAAAGTGTAATGCAGGGGTCAGCGATAGCGGGGGGCGGCAGATTAGGGGTTAATAAGTGTAAGGCTAGGGGTGTTTAGACTCGGGGTACATGTTAGAGTGTTAGGTGCAGACGTAGGAAGTGTTTCCCCATAGGAAACAATGGGGCTGCGTTAGGAGCTGAACGCTGCTTTTTTGCAGGTGTTAGGTTTTTTTTCAGCTCAAACAGCCCCATTGTTTCCTATGGGAGAATCGTGCACGAGCACGTTTTTGAGGCCGGCCGCGTCCGTAAGCAGCTCTGGTATCGAGAGTTGCATTTGCGGTAAAAATGCTCTACGCTCCTTTTTTGGAGCCTAACGCAGCATTTGTTTTAACTCTCGATACCAGAGTTAAATTTATGGTGCGGCCAGAAAAAAGCCCGCGGAGCGTTAACAGCCCTTTTACCGCCGAACTCTAAATCTAGGCCTTAGAGTTTTGTCGGTAGAGGGTCTATCGCTCACTTCTCCCAAGACTCCAAATACCGGTGTTAGGCAGATCCCATTGAAAAGATAGGATACGCAATTGGCGTAAGGGGATCTGCGGTTGGCGTAAGGGGATCTGCGGTAGCCTGGAATCGCGGTAGGGAAGTGAGTGGTAGACCCTTTCCTGTCTGACTCTAAATAGCAGTGGGCGGCCAAAAACAGTGTTAGGACCCCTTAACGCTGCTTTTGACGGGTGTTAGTGTTTCTGCTTAAGACTATATTAAATCAAACATCATTTGCAGATTTTATTTGATTATAATACTCTTACAAATGTTGACTAATTATGTATTTTCTGATTATTAAATTGTTTGATCTTTTTTGGTTATGTTCATGTGACAACCAATTGTTGATGATGTGAAAGTGACAGCCATTGTATGTCCTAGCAATTATAATACACAATCTAAAAAATGTCACAATTTTTGACAATTGAATTGATGTCCTTAAAAAATTGTTTTTTGCGTCATCGAAGGTCACTATATTGATGCCTAGTTATCAATGTGTCTACTTACCTGCCTTTGCCGGCCCAATACGCCCGCCTAAGCTCGCCTACCATCGCCGCCGCGGACCTGAAAAATTTTGCCTAAGTTATCAATAAATCTGTCAAAAAGCCGTGCACCAAGTACGGGTCGATGAGCAGCGGACTGTGAGAGTTATCACTCATCCAATCTTGCTGCTCTTCGGCTTTTTTACAGCTTTATTGCTAGCCTGTCACTAAGCACCCACACTAACTACACTGTTCTAGACCCCGCCGCAACTCTTATAAATGTATTAACCCCTAAACCGCCGCTCCCGGACACCGCCGCAACCTAAATTATACCTAGTAACCCCTATCCTGCCCCCCATACCGTTGCCCTCTATAATTAAGTTATTAACCCCTATCCTGCTGATCCCGCACCTCGCCACAACTAAATAAATAGTTTAACCCCTAAACCGCCGCTCCCGGACCCCGCTGCAACCTATATTAAACTTATTAACCCCTAATCTGCCCCCCCTACACTGTCGCCACCTATAATACATTTATTAACTCCTATCCTGCCCCCCCTACACCGTCGCCACCTATAATACATTTATTAACCCCTATCCTGCCCCCCCTACACCGTCGCCACCTATAATACATTTATTAACCCCTATCCTGCCCCCCCTACACCGTCTCCACCTATAATACATTTATTAACCCCTATCCTGCCCCCCACTACACCGCTGCCACTGTAATAAATTTATTAACCCCTAAACCTAAGTCTAACACTAACCCTAAAACCCCCCTAACTTAAATATTAATTAAATAAATCTAAATAATATTTCTCTTATTAACTAAGTTAATCCTATTTAAAACTAAATACTTACCTTTAAAATAAACCCTAATATAGCTACAATATAAATAATAATTATATTGTAGCTATCTTAGGATTTATTTTTATTTTACGGGTAACTTTCAATTTATTTTAACTAGGTACAATAGCTATTAAATAGTTATTAACTATTTAATAGCTACCTAGTTAAAATAAAGAGAAATTAACCTGCAAAATAAAAACTAACCTAAGTTACAATTACACCTAACACTACACTATACTTTAATAAATTATTCCTATTTAAAACTAAAAACTTACCTGTAAAATAAACCCTAAGATAGCTACAATGTAATTAATAATTACATTGTAGCTATTTTAGGATTTATATTTATTTTACAGGTAACTTTGTATTTATTTTAGCTAGTTAGAATAGTTATTAAATAGTTATTAACTATTTAATAACTACCTAGCTAAAAGAAATACAAAATTACCTGTAAAATAAATCCTAACCTAAGTTACAATTAAACCTAACACTACACTATTAATTAAATAAATTAACTACAAATAACTACAATTAAATACAATTACATAAACTAACTAAAGTACAAAAAATAAAAAAAGCTAAGTTACAAAAAATAAAAAAATAAGTTACAAATATTTAAAAAATATTACAACAATTTTAAGCTAATTACACCTAATCTAAGCCCCCTAATAAAATAACAAAGCCCCCCAAAATAAAAAAATTCCCTACCCTATTCTAAATTAAAAAAGTTCAAAGCTCTTTTACCTTACCAGCCCTTAAAAGGTCCTTTTGCAGGGCATGCTAAAAAGAATTCAGCTCTTTTGCCTGTAAAAGAAAAATACAACCCCCTCCCAACATTAAAACCCACTACCCACATACCCCTAATCTAACCCAAACCCCCCTTAAATAAACCTAACACTACCCCCCTGAAGATCATCCTACCTTGAGTTGTCTTCAGCCAGCCGACCCACCGATGGAACTGAAGAGGAGATCCGGAGCGGCAGAAGTGATCCTCCAAGGGGCGCTGAAGAAGTCTTCCATCCGATGAAGTGATCCTCCAAGCGGCGCTGAAGAAGTCTTCCATCCGGGTGCTGTCATCTTCCAAGCGGGGTCTTCAATCTTCTTTCTTCAGGATCCATCTTCATCCCGCCGACGCGGAACATCCTTCTTTCCCGACGGACTACTGACGAACGAAGGCTCCTTTAAGGGACGTCATCCAAGATGGCGTCCCTTCAATACCGATTGGCTGATAGGATTCTACCAGCCAATCGGAATTAAGGTAGGAAAAATCTGATTGGCTGATTGAATCAGCCAATCAGATTAAAGTTCAATCCGATTGGCTGATAAATACAAAGTTACCTGTAAAATAAATATAAATCCTAAAATAGCTACAATGTAATTATTAATTACATTGTAGCTATCTTAGGGTTTATTTTACAGGTAAGTATTTAGTTTTAAATAGGAATAATTTATTAAAGTATAGTGTAGTGTTAAGTGTAATTGTAACTTAGGTTAGTTTTTATTTTACAGGTAAATTTCTCTTTATTTTAGCTAGGTAAGCTATTAAATAGTTAATAACTATTTAATAGCTATTCTACCTAGTTAAAATAAATTGAAAGTTGCCTGTAAAATAAAAATAAATCCTAAGATAGCTACAATATAATTATTATTTATATTGTAGCTATATTAGGGTTTATTTTAAAGGTAAGTATTTAGTTTTAAATAGGATTAACATAGGCCTAGATTTAGAGTTTGGCGGTAGCCGTGAAAACCAGCGTTAGAGGCTCCTAACGCTGGTTTTAGGCTACCGCCAGTATTTGGAGTCAGGCAGGAAAGGGTCTAACGCTCACTTTTCTGCCGCGACTTTTCCATACCGCAGATCCCCTTACGTAAATTGCGTATCCTATCTTTTCAATGGGATCTTTCTAACTCCGGTATTTAGAGTCGTGTCTGAAGTGAGCGTTAGAAATCTAACGACAAAACTCCAGCCGCAGAAAAAAGTAAGTAGTTAAGAGCTTTCTGGGCTAACGCCGATTTATAAAGCTCTTAACTACTGTGCTCTAAAGTACACTAACACCCATAAACTACCTATGTACCCCTAAACCGAGGTCCCCCCACATCGCCGCCACTCGATTAAATTTTTTAACCCCTAATCTGCCGACCGCCACCTACGTTATACTTATGTACCCCTAATCTGCTGCCCCTAACACCGCTGACCCCTATATTATATTTATTAACCCCTAACCTGCCCCCCACAACGTCGCCGCCAGCTACCTACAATAATTAACCCCTAATCTGCCGACCGCAAAGCGCCGCTACTTACGTTATCCTTATGTACCCCTAATCTGCTGCCCCTAACATCGCCAACCCCTATATTATATTTATTAACCCCTAACCTGCCCCCCTACACGTTGCCTCCGGCCTACACTTATTAACCCCTAATCTGCCAAGCGGATCTCACCGCTACTATAATAAATGTATTAACCCCTAATCCGCCTCACTCCCGCCTCAATAACCCTATAATAAATAGTATTAACCCCTAATCTGCCCTCCCTAACATCGCCGACACCTAACTTCAAGTATTAACCCCTAATCTGCCGATCGGAGATCACCGCTACTATTTTTTTAACCCCTAAAGCTAATTTTAACCCTAACCCTAACACCCCCTAAGTTAAATATAATTTTATTCTAACTAAATAAATTAACTCTTATTAAATAAATTTTTCCTATTTAAAGCTAAATACTTACCTGTAAAATAAACCCTAATATAGCTACAACATAAATTATAATTATATTATAGCTATTTTAGGATTAATATTTATTTTACAGGCAACTTTGTATTTATTTTAACCAGGTACAATAGCTATTAAATAGTTAAGAACTATTTAATAGCTAAAATAGTTAAAATAATTACAAAATTACCTATAAAATAAATCCTAACCTAAGTTACAATTAAACCTAACACTACACTATCAATAAATTAATTAAATAAACTACCTACAATTATCTACAATTAAACCTAACACTACACTATCAATAAATTAATTAAATACAATACCTACAATTATCTACAATTAAACCTAACACTACACTATCAATAAATTAATTAAATACAATACCTACAAATAAATACAATTAAATAAACTAACTAAAGTACAAAAAATAAAAAAGAACTAAGTTACAAAAAATAAAAAAATATTTACAAACATTAGAAAAATATTACAACAATTTTAAACTAATTACACCTACTCTAAGCCCCCTAATAAAATAACAAAGCCCCCCAAAATAAAAAAATGCCCTACCCTATTCTAAATTTAAAAAGTTCAAAGCTCTTTTACCTTACCAGCCCTGAACAGGGCCCTTTGCGGGGCATGCCCCAAAGAATTCAGCTCTTTTGCCTGTAAAAAAAACACATACAATACCCCCCCCCCCAACATTACAACCCACCACCCACATACCCCTAATTTAACCCAAACCCCCCTTAAATAAACCTAACACTAAGCCCCTGAAGATCTTCCTACCTTATCTTCACCCTGCCAGGTTCACCGATCCGTCCTCGGAAGTCTTGATCCAAGCCTCGGAAGTGTTGATCCGAGCCCAAGCGGGGGGCTGAAGAGTGACGTCCATCCTCAGGCTGAAGTCTGGATCCAAGCGGCGACTGAGAAATCCATCATCGGGCTGAAGTTGGAAGTCCATCATTGGGATGAAGTCTTCTATCAAGCCGCATCTTCAATCTTCTTTCTTCTGGAGCGGAGCGGAGCCATCTTCTTTTAAGCCGACGCGGAACATCCTCTTCAAGCGACACCTACTCGCTGAATGACGGTTCCTTTAAATGACGTCATCCAAGATGGCGTCCCTCAAATTCCGATTGGCTGATAGGATTCTATCAGCCAATCGGAATTAAGGTAGGAATATTCTGATTGGCTGATGGAATCAGCCAATCAGAATCAAGTTCAATCAGATTGAGCTCGCATTCTATTGGCTGTTCCGATCACGAGCACATTTTTTAAGCTGGCCGCGTCCGTAAGCAACTCTGGTATCGAGAGTTGCAGTGGCGTTAAATATGCCTGTACGCTCCCTTTTTGGAGCCTAACGCAGCCATTCTCTGAACTCTCAATACCAGAGTTATTTAAAAGGTGCGGCCAGAAAAAAGCCAGCGTTAGCTATGCGGGTCGTTACCGACAAAACTCTAAATCTAGCCGATAGTTAATAAGAAAAATATTATTTAGATTTATTTAATTAATATTTAAGTTAGGGGGGGTTTTAGGGTTAGTGTTAGACTTAGGTTTAGGGGTTAATACATTTATTACAGTGGCGGAGGTATAGTGGGGGGCAGGATAGGGGTTAATAAATGTATTATAGGTGGCGACGGTGTAGGGGGGGCAGGATAGGGGTTAATAAATGTATTATAGGTGTAGGGGGGCAGATTAGGGGTTAATAAATTTAATATAGGTTGCGGCGGGGTCCGGGAGCGGCGGTTTAGGGGTTAAACTATTTATTTAGTTGCGGCGAGGTGCGGAATCAGCAGGATAGGGGTTAATAACTTTATTATAGAGGGCGGCGGTATAGGTGGGGCAGGATAGGGGTTAACAGATATCATGTAGGTGGCGGCGGGGTCTGGGAGCGGCGGTTTAGGGGTTAATACATATATTATAGTTGCGGCGGGGTCAGGGAGCAGCGGTTTACGGGTTAACATGTTTATTATAGTGGCGGTGGGCTCCGGGAGCGGCGGTTTAGGGAGTAATACATTTATTTAGTTGCGGCGGTGTAGGGGGGACAGATTAGGGGTGTTTAGACTCGGGGTACATGTTAGGGTGTTAGATGCAGACATCTCCCATAGGAATCAATGGGATGTCTGGCAGCAGCGAACATGAACTTTCGCTATGGTCAGACTTCCATTGATTCCTATGGGATCCGCCGCCTCCAGGGCGGCGGATTGAAAACCAGGTACGCTGGGCCGGAAAAGTGCCGAGCTTACCTGCTAGATTTTTGCTAACTAGCAAAAGTAGTCAGATTGTGCCGCACTTGTGTGCGGAACATCTGTAGTGACGTAAGAATCGATCTCTGTTGGACTGAGTCCGGCGGATCAAAGCTTACATCACAAAATTCTACTTTTGCCGGTCTCTAGCCTTTGATAACTAAGGCGAATCAGCCTCGCCACAAATACGCTGCAGAATTCCAGCGTATTTGAGGTTGATGGCTTGATAACTACCCCCCCCATTGCCTTATTCATATTCCCCGCGTCATATTTATCCCAGATATGCGGTACGTGCGTCCCATCATCTTATAAATGTTATAATCCCTTTATTTGTTATCTCTAACTACTACTGTGACACCAATTCCACCAGTATTGAACAAACATTTTTATTAACAAATGAAGTTATACTCTTTGGTAAACTAAATATATTATGTAATATATCTTTTGTTCTCTTTTATCCCTATACATTTGACAGCATCTACTGGTGAAAGGAGTTCATCCCTTTCACTCAAAGGATATAGACCAATTCTTGGTAGAAATACTATTGGCACTCTTATGCGTCTTTGTTGACGCACATCTTCTTGTGCAGCCTTTTGCTGGTTTATTAATCTCCTCCTTCTGTGTCTAAAATGTCAGGGACTGTGTTCCTTTCTTTCATTCCTGTATAAATCATTTGTCCCCTTGCTTTGTAATGAACTCTATGACAGAGGGATGTAACATAACCTATAAGTAGGGTAACATTTCCCTACTTGATTTTATTTAGCAATAAGAGCAGATCTTAATATATTTTGTTATCACAAAATGTTAAAGGGACATGAAACATTTTTATTATACTTCATGATTCAGATAGTTCATTAGCATCCTCCTTGTGTGTCATAAAAGTATTGCAAATTTAGAAATATTCTGCATGTTCATTGTTAACTGTCTGCGATGACAAACAGCATAGAACAAAACCTTTTCAGACTCCCATTGATTTCTATGGCATTCGCGGGATCAGAGGTGGTGGTTTGAAGAATAGGTACGCTGCATCGGAATAGACGTGAGCACACATGTTGAATGTTTCATAAATTGGTGAGAGGGTCAAAAAGAGTCAACTGTGAAGCCGGATCATCAGTAATAACTACGACAGATCAACTTGGCGTCTAATTTTACACAGACTTCCAGTGCATTTACAGTTGAAGCTTTGATAAATCGGCCCCTAAGCCTGTTATTCAACCAATTTCTCAACCTTGAAATCTGAATTTAGTGTTGAAAGTTTTGCAGGCTCCTCAATTTGAGCCTTTGCATAAGCTAGACCAGTGCTTTCCAAACTGTGTGTCATGAGACATTAGTGTGTCGGCAGCATTGTGTATGTGTGTCCCTGCTTCAGCACAAATTTTTTTGAATTTAAAATTCTTTTACATTTTTTTTTGTGGGTTTCTGACTTTCCGCCTGCTTGCTATGAATATCCATGATTGATACCTAGTGGGTTACAGATCATCTTACCCTATTGGCACAGCTTAGCGGCAACTGAAACTATTCCCATTGGCGGCACATTGGCTCCTGACTGCACGTGTAGTCTCCTCGGTCGGCTTGTGACTGCACGTGTAGTCAGTGAGTGGGACAGCAGTGTGATTGCAGTGCAGGTAGTCAGTCGGACTCGCAGAACTCTGAGGGCAGCAGCTTAAACTCTGAGCTAGAGTCAGAAGTCAAAGTGGGGCTTTTTTTGCAGTTATATCCCAGTAGTGCATTGCTGCTCTTGCTCCTCTTGATATATGGATAGGAAGTGGAAGCTTAAAAATGCTTGATGATGAAATGTGAGTGTCTTCTCATACATCCCATTAAAATAGTAAGTAACTATTAGTGTTATTAAACTTTTTTTTAACTCTTGCACATACATACTGTTACTTGTAAATACATTTCGTTATTATATAATTTATGTATGTGTATCTCTTAAAAAAAGTTAGTTTAACCTCCTGTTTGCTAGTGAATTACTGTGTCGCAAAATTATGTAGGTCTAAAAAGTGTCACCAACATGAAAAGTTTGGAAAGCTCTGAGCTAGAGATTAACACCGAGATTATGTGTTTTGCGTTAGCCTTAAAAAGCAGCGTTGAGAGGTCCCAAGGCTGCTTTTTACCTAACGCTGGTATTACGAGTCTGACAGGTAGAGGCTCACTTTTCTTCCGCGACTCGAGGCTACCGCAAATCCCCTTACGTCAATTGCATATCCTATCTTTTTAATGGGATTTGCCTAACACTGGTATTATGAGTCTTGGAAGAAGTGAGCGGTAGACCCTCTCCTGGCAAGACTTCGACCGCATTTAAAAGTCAGTAGTTAAGAGTTTTATGGGCTAACGCCGGAACATAATACTCTTAACTAAAGTGCTACAAAGTACACTAAGACCCATAAACTACCTTTTAACCCCTAAACAGAGGCCCCCCCACATCGCAAACACTATAATAACATTTTTAACCCCTAATCTGCCGACCGGAAAACGCCGCCACCTACATTATACCTATGAACCCCTAATCTGCTGCCCCTAACATCGCTGCCACCTACATTATAATTAATAACCCCTAATCTGCCACCCCCAATGTCGCCGCCAACTACCTACAATTATTAACCCCTAATCTGCCAATCGGACATCGCCGCCACTTTAATAAATGAATTAACCCCTAAACCTCCGCATTCCCGCCTCGCAAACACTAGTTAAATTTTATTAAACCATAATCTGCCATCCCTAACATCGCCGACACCTACTTAAATTTATTAACCCCTAATCTGCCACCCCTAACGACGCGGCTACTATATTAAAGTTATTAACCCCTAAACCTAAATCTAAACCTAACCCTAACCCCCCCTAACTTAAATATCATTTAAATTAAACGAAATACATTTAACATAATTAAATAAATTATTCCTATTTAAAACTAAATACTTACCGATAAAAAAAAAACCTAAGCTAGCTACAATATAACTAATAGTTACATTGTAGCTAGCTTAGGATTTATATTTATTTTACAGGCAACTTTGTATTTATTTTAACTAGGTACAATAGTTATTAAATAGTTATTAACTATTTAATAACTACCATGCTAAAATAAGTACAAAATTACCTGGAAAATAAATCCTAACCTAAGTTACAATTACACCTAACACTACACTATCATTAAATAAATTACCTAAACTACCTACAATTAATTACAATTAAATTCAATAAACTAAATTACTAAAAAAAACAAACACTAAATTACAGAAAATAAAAAAGAATTACAAGAATTTTAAACTAATTACACCTAATCTAATCCCCCTAATAAAATTAAAAAGCCCCCCAAAATTATAAAATTTCCCTACCCTATACTAAATTACAAATAGCCTTTAAAAAGGGCCTTTTGCAGGGCATTGCCCCAAATTAATCAGCTCTTTTACCTGAAAAAGAAAAATACAATACCCCCCCCAACATTAAAACCCACCACCCACACACCCCTACTCTAAAACCCACCCAATCCCCCCTTAAAAAAAAAACCTAACTCTAACCCCCTGAAGATCTCCCTACCTTGAGCTGTCTTCACCCAGCCGGGCACAAGTGGTCCTCCATACGGCAAAAGTCTTCATCCGATCGGGGCAGAAGAGGTCCTCCAGACGGCAGAAGGCTTCATCCAGGCTTCATCCAGGCTGCATCTTCTATCTTCATCCTTCCCGAGTGGAGCGGAGCCATCTTCTATCCAGCCGACACGGAGCCATCCTCTTCAAATGAGGTCCTAACGAAGAATGGAGGTTTCTTTAAATGACGTCATCCAAGATGACGTCCCTTGAATTCCGATTGGCTGATAGGATTCTATCAGCCAATCGGAATTAAGGTAGGAAAAATCCTATTGGCTGATCATTGAGCTCACATTCTATTGGCTGTTCCAATCAGCCAGTTTAGTATACAGTATATATATATATATATATATATATATATATATATATATATATATATATATATATATGTACACACACACACACATATATATATATATATATATATATATATATATATATATATTACTACGTTACTTACTGTAAATAAAGAAGAAAAGGACATAGGAATTATTATTTCAAATGATTTAAAATTTGGTACGCAACGCAGTAGTGCAGTCAGTAAGGCCAGTCGAATACTTGTTTGCATGTTTAGTAACAGAAATAGCAAGGTTCATTTGCCACTTTACAGATCATTAGTTAGGCCAAATCTGGAATACTGTGTACAGTTCTGGAGACCATATCTTCAGAAAGATATAAATAAACTAGAAGTTGTTCAAAAGAAGGCTACTAAAATAGTATGTGGTCTAAAATATAAAACGTACAAAGAAAGACTCTATGATCTAAATATGTATAGTTTAGAGGATAGAAGGGAAAGAGGTGACATGATAGAAACCTTTAAATATATGATTTTACTTAATAAATTAGAAGCTGAAAGCATTTTCCACAAAAAAATGAATGCCAAAACAAGGGGTCACAATCTAAAGTTAGAGGGTAGCAGATTCAGAAGAAATTTGAGGCAGCAAATATATATATATATATATATATATATATACATACATATATATATATATATATATAAATACCAGCTAGTATAGGTTATATATTTGATTGTGAACTGGAGCCCACCTATTAACAATGTCAGATGAGACTGCAGGTACAAGGAGGTTTAATAATTAGTATATCAATTCTAAGAAAGGAACAGTAAACCTTAGCCAGCACTACACGTGTATCAATAATATCTCAATATGGAAGAAACTGTGAGGTTCTAAAAGCTGAACATATTCTTACAGTAGTCAGAAGGTAAAGTAACACAATTTATTACTATATAAGTGCAAAGTAAACATACTAATAGAGCTCTTTGAGGTTAACATACAGTGCGTCCACTGTTAAAGAGAAAAAACAATGTGGAAGTCCTCAATATAAATTGGTACCATCCAGGTTTGGAAAAATTGTCCCTCTATTAGAATGCAGCCTAACTGGATATTAATTGAAAAGCAGTCCTAGGTGGTGTAGAGCGTGTTAATACTGTTACTTTGTCAGGGCAGACTTATATGTGTAATTCTTCTCCCGAGTCCCCCACCACTTACTCTATATTGGAGCAAGCTGAACTAAAGCCAAAGGGAGCCCGGTGTATAACCAGTGTAGAAATCTTTGTCGATTCTCAAAACAAAGTCACTCTATATTGCTTATAAAGCCTGCGGTAGGTATGCTTCTGATATGGGGTCCCCCACCACTGACTCTGTTGGTACGTAAGCTGAGCTAATGCCAGAGGTGGATATACATTGTTAGCTTTAACTGGTGCAGGACTGCTGAAATTCTTCACCCCCGTAATAACAGCTAACAGCTCACCACATGACCATGTAGGTTTCGGAATGTTGTCCAGGAAATCCAGTCAAGGGTAATGTAGAGGAAAAATATATCCCAAAACGCTGCAATTCCAGGCAGCGTGTGTATCGGCTTGTAGCCGACTTGACCTGCTACACGTGTTTCACCCTTACGTCAGAATGGGTTTTCTCAAGCTAGAAGATTCAATATCCTGTATGCAAATCTGGCTCCTTATAAGCTCAAGTCCCACAGGTGAATTAATTAAGCGAATTTGTTGCACAGAACATAAAAAGTTTCAAACATAAACAAATCCAATCTTATACTCAAATCGGATAATCGTAAAAAAAATTACACTTGTGACTAATGTGCTAAATAGGTATAGAGTAATCTAAATAAATATTTTCTTAATATAACTCAAAGTTATGTGTATCACCCATATTTATTAACTATTGTATGTCCTGCAGCGATCAGAGTGAATCAGTTCAAAATTTAATAGTGACTGATGTTAGGGCAAAAAGCCACAAGATAATTTACTCAGTATATGGTATGAAAAAAGTTTTAGATTCAAGACTAAGTAGTTAAAAAGATATATATATATATATGATTTAGGGTATCAAAATTTTTATCCCAATTGGTCACAGTATCAGAGTAATTTGCTAAATCCAAAGTAAAGGATAGCATAAATTCAAAGGTATATACACATTGTTTATAGTGGTACCCTAAATAGGGTTATAACCTCCTAATAGTTAATTATACTCTTTTTGAGTGAGCAGAAATATATATAATGGGGTCAAAGGTAAATAACAATACCCTTTAGGAATTTAAGAAGGGGGCATAATTTAATTCCTCATTGAGTCCATTGGGTTGCATAGAATGCAGATTATAAATCCATTTGCATTCAGATTTTAACAATAGATTGTCCCAATCACCCCCTCTTTCAGTAATATCAATTAGTTCCAAACCCATAAATTACTCTGATGTGTTTCTAAAAAGTGTCTGGCTACACCGCTATCCTTAATTGTTTTGTTCAGTATATCTCTCCTATGTTCCTTCATTCTTTCTCTGAACTCTCGGTAAGTTTTACCAACATAGAATTTTGGACATGAACAGATAGCAGTGTAAACAACACCCTCACTACGACAAGTGATGTGGCCCTTAATTCTGTGGGAATTCCCACTTTTGTCAGTTATTATTGGACCTTTATTTATGTGTTTACACATTTTGCATTTACTACATATATAGGAACCATCTTTCTTTTGATGTTTGCCTAGCCAATCACTCGTGCCTTTGTAGTGTCTATGTACTAGTTTGTCTTGAAGGGAGGGTGACCATCTTGCTGTCATAGCAGGGACATCCCCCACAATTTTATGACTGTCTGAATCAGATGTCAGAATATTCCAATGTCTAAATAGAATTTTTCTCAATTCCCTCCATTCAGTATTGAAGGTACTAATAAATCTGATATGTGAGCTGGGTTGTTTTTCAACATGATCATATAATAATTGGCTACGTGTTGTGTCCCGTGCCCTATGAAAGCCCTTTTTAATGACTTTGTTTTGATACCCCCTAGCTTTAAATCTGATTTTAAGGTCATCTGCATATTTGCGAAATGATTCGTCAGAGGTAAATATTGTCGTAAATATTGTCCTATTGGAATTGCGTTTATTTGATGTTGTGGGTGGTGACTGGAGGCTTCAAGTAATGTGTTTGCTGAAGTACTTTTCCTATATGTTTCAGTAAAGAGTCTATAATCCCTCTTGGTAATTTTTAAATCCAAAAAGGATAGAGATTCGCAACTCCACTCATATGTGAATTTAAGGTTCCAAGTGTTGGTATTCAGTTTTTCCATAAATATCCTCAATTTATCAGATGTGCCTTCCCATAAAAGGAGGACATCATCGATATAGCGAATCCATAAGATGATAGATTGATCAAACTCTGTGGTGGTATCCAGAATTTGCTAATTTTCCCATCTTCCTAGATATAAACAGGCATACGTAGGGGCACAGCAAGCATCCATTGCTGTGCCCCGAATCTGCCTGTAGAATTTTCCATCAAATTTGAAATAATTCCTATTGAGTACAAAGTTCAATAGTTCTACAACAAATCTGGTGTGTTCAGCAAATTTAGGTCCTCTTTGGTTTAGAATCTCCTCTATGCTTTCAATACCTTTGGTATGAGGTATTGAGGAGTAGAGTGCTTCTACGTCAATGGATACTAGAATTGTGTCTGAGGTTAAGGTTATATCATCTAGTTTTTTCCATACCTCAGTCGTATCCTTGACATAGGATGGTAATGATGTTAAATAGGGGCGAAGACACAAGTCGAGGTATTTTGTAACCCCTTCAGTCAAGCCCCCCAGGCCTGACACAATTGGTCTGCCTGGGGGGGGGGGGGTGTTTTCTGTTTATGGATCTTTGGTGTAGTATAGAATGTGGGGATTACTGGGAATTTAACCTGCATGAAAGTCAATTCTTTTTTGTTAATTAAGCCTTGTGATAGTGCTTGATTAAGAATATTATCCAGTTCTTCTTTATATTCCCAAGTGGGATTGGTTTTTAGTTTTTCATATTGTGTAGTGTTATTTAGTTGTCTGATGCACTCTAATTTATAGTCCTGTTTATTGAGTATAACCACCTTACCCCCCTTATCCGACGGTTTGATCTCAATGGTTTTATCCATAATGAGGTCACTTAGTGCCACATGTTGTTCTTTACTTAAATTGTCCACTCCAATACATGGCTTGGGCAATTCACGTAAATCTTTCTCAACCAGTTTCACTAATGTTATTACACTTGGTGCCATAGATAATGCTGGCATAAAAGAGGATTTAGGTTTCAAATCACTAAAGCCAATTCCCAGTGTTTCCTCTACATCTGAAATTTCTTCAGATAATATTTTCAAATTCTCCAGAGATATCCTATCATGCATATCAAGATTGACTGATTTAGCTCTGCCCATATTAATTTTACCTAGTACTACTTTCCTTGCAAAAAGGTTAAGGTCCTTACAGGTTCTTACACTACACAATATGAAAAACTAAAAACCAATCCCACTTGGGAATATAAGGAAGAACTGGATAATATTCTTAATCAAGCACTATCACAAGGCTTAATTAAAAAAAAAGAATTGACTTTCATGCAGGTTAAATTCCCAGTAATCCCCACATTCTATACTACACCAAAGATCCATAAACAGAAACCCCCCCCCCCCAGGCAGACCAATTGTGTCAGGCCTGGGGGGCTTGACTGAAGGGGTTACAAAATACCTTGACTTGTGTCTTCGCCCGTATTTAACATCATTACCATCCTATGTCAAGGATACGACTGAGGTTTTGAAAAAACTAGATGATATAACCTTAACCTCAGACACAATTCTAGTATCCATTGACGTAGAAGCACTCTACTCCTCAATACCTCATACCAAAGGTATTGAAAGCATAGAGGAGATTCTAAACCAAAGAGGACCTAAATTTGCTGAACACACTAGATTTGTTGTAGAACTATTGAACTTTGTACTCAATAGGAATTATTTAAAATTTGATGGAAAATTCTACAGGCAGATTCGGGGCACAGCAATGGGTGCTTGCTGTGCCCCTACGTATGCCTGTTTATATCTAGGAAGATGGGAAAATTAGCAAATTCTGGATACCACCACAGAGTTTGATCAATCTATCATCTTATGGATTCGCTATATCGATGATGTCCTCCTTTTATGGGAGGGCACATCTGATAAATTGAGGATATTTATGGAAAAACTGAATACCAACACTTGGAACCTTAAATTCACATATGAGTGGAGTTGCGAATCTCTATCCTTTTTGGATTTAAAAATTACCAAGAGGGATAATAGACTCTTTACTGAAACATATAGGAAAAGTACTTCAGCAAACACATTACTTGAAGCCTCCAGTCACCACCCACAACATCAAATAAACGCAATTCCAATAGGACAATATTTACGACAAAAGAGGAATTGTTCCTCTGACGAATCATTTCGCAAATATGCAGATGACCTTAAAATCAGATTTAAAGCTAGGGGGTATCAAAACAAAGTCATTAAAAAGGGCTTTCATAGGGCACGGGACACAACACGTAGCCAATTATTATATGATCATGTTGAAAAACAACCCAGCTCACAAATCAGATTTATTAGTACCTTCAATACTGAATGGAGGGAATTGAGAAAAATTCTATTTAGACATTGGAATATTCTGACATCTGATTCAGACATTCATAAAATTGTGGGGGATGTCCCTGCTATGACAGCAAGACAGGCACCCTCCCTTCAAGACAAACTAGTACATAGACACTACAAAGGCACGAGTGATTGGCTAGGCAAACATCAAAAGAAAGATGGTTCCTATATATGTGGTAAATGTAAAATGTGTAAACACATAAATAAAGGTCCAATAATAACTGACAAAAGTGAGAATTCCCACAGAATTAAGGGCCACATCACTTGTCGCAGTGAGGATGTTGTTTACACTGCTATCTGTTAATGTCCAAAATTCTGTTGGTAAAACTTACCGAGAATTCAGAGAAAGAATGAAGGAACATAGGAGAGATATACTGAACAAAAAAATTAAGGATAGCGGTGTAGCCAGACACTTTTTAGAAACACATCAGAGTAAAGTGACAGATCTAAAGTTTATGGGGTTGGAACTAATTGATATTACTGAAAGAGGGGGTGATTGGGACAATCTATTGTTAAAATCTGAATTCAAATGGATTTATAATATGCATTCTATGCAACCCAATGGACTCAATGAGGAATTAAATTATGCCCCCTTCTTAAATTCCTAAAGGGTATTGTTATTTACCTTTGACCCCATTATATATATTTCTGCTCACTCAAAAAGAGTATAATTAACTATTAGGAGGTTATAACCCTATTTAGGGTACCACTATAAACAATGTGTATATACCTTTGAATTTATGCTATCCTTTACTTTGGATTTAGCAAATTACTCTGATACTGTGACCAATTGGGATAAAAATTTTGATACCCTAAATCATATAGATATATATCTTTTTAACTACTTAGTCTTGAATCTAACACTTTTTTCATACCATATACTGAGTAAATTATCTCGTGGCTTTTTGCCCTAACATCAGTCACTATTAAATTTTGAACTGATTCACTCTGATCGCTGCAGGACATACAATAGTTTATAAATATGGGTGATACACATAACTTTGAGCTATATTTAGAAAATATTTATTTAGATTACTCTATACCTATTTAGCACATTAGTCACAAGTGTAATTTTGTTTACGATTATCCGATTTGAGTATAAGATTGGATTTGTTTATGTTTGAAACTTTTTATGTTCTGTGCAACGAATTCGCTTAATTAATTCACCTGTGGGACTTGAGGTTATAAGGAGCCAGATTTGCATACAGGATATTGAATCTTCTAGCTTGAGAAAGCCCATTCTCACGTAAGGGTGAAACATGTGTAGCAGGTCAAGTCGGCTACAAGACGATACACACGCTGCCTGGAATTGCAGCGTTTTGGGATACATTTTTCCTCTACATTACCCTTGACTGGATTTCCTGGACAACATTCGAAACCTACATGGTCATGTGGTGAGCTGTTAGCTGTTATTACGGGGGTGAGGAATTTTAGCAGTCCTGCACCAGGTAAAGCTAACAATGTATATCCCCCTCTGGCATTAGCTCAGCTTACGTACCAACAGTGTAAGTGGTGGTGGACCCGATATCAGAAGCATACCTACCGCAGGCTTTATAAGCAATATAGAGTGACTTTGTTTTGAGAATCGACAAAGATTTCTACACTGGTTTATACACCGGGCTCCCTTTGGCTTCAGTTCAGCTTGCTCCAATATAGAGTAAGTGGTGGGGGACCCGGGAGAAGAATTACACATATAAGTCTGCCCCGACAGAGTAACAGTATTAACACGCTCGACACCACGTAGGACTGCTTTTCAATTAATTTCCAGTCAGGCTGCATTCTAATAGAGGGACAATTTTTCCAAACCTGGATGGTACCAATTTATATTGAGGACTTCCACATTGTTTTTTCTCTTTAACAGTGGACGCACTGTATGTTAACCTCAAAGAGCTCTATTAGTATGTTTGTGGGGTAATGAATGAATTACTTACATTGATATTAGGATAGACGATTTGTATCTATTTTTTGTTTCTACTTTGCACTTATATAGTAATAAATTGTGTTACTTTACCTTCTGACTATTGTAAGAATATGTTCAGCTTTTAGAACCTCACAGTTTCTTCCGTATTGAGATATTATTGATACATGTGTAGTGCTGGCTAAGGTTTACTGTTCCTTTCTTAGAATTGATATATATATATATATATATATATATATATATATATATATATATATATATATATATATATATACACACACACACACACACATATATATATTCATTATATATACATATAGATATATATACACACACACACACATATATATATATATATATATATATATATATATATATATATATATATATATACATATATATATATATATATATATATAGCACTCACAGGTAGCTGTACCATCCCCAGAGTCCAAGGCAGTTAGCCCCAGACAAGTGCAAGGTCCATAGGGTAAATTACAAAACAAATGAATACAATACACAGAGGAAGTCTAGCACACACTTGCAAGTATATATATATATATATACACACACACACATACACACACATTTTGGTTAACAATTTTGTTAAAGGGAAAGTCTAGTCAAAATAAAACTTTCATGATTCAGATAGGGCATGTAATTTTAAACATCTTTCCAATTTACTTTTATCCATGAGCTAGTGACGTATGGGATATAAATTCCTACTAGGAGGGGGCAAAGTTTCCCAAACCTCAAAATGCCTATAAATACACCTCCCACCTCACTCATACCTTAGTTTTACAAACTTTGCCTCCTTGTGGAGGTGGTGAAGCAAGATGTGCTTGATTTTCTTCTGTGATAGGCGCTTCTAATCATATTGAAGCCCAAATTCCTCTCAAAGTACAGTGTTTGTCTGAGGGATGTGAAGGGAGTATTGCCTGATGATACCATGTGTTCACCTATAGGAAATCTATTCATAAGGTTCTCTGTAAATCGGTCGCAGGGATTCATCTGCTGCCTCCCTTTACAGATCCACATTATACTCCACTACCATTACCTCTGCTGTTATGTTTTAGTACTGGTTTGGCTGTCTGCTACATGTAGATGGGTGTTTTCTGGTAAGTATATATCATTTTTTTAAGACACTCTCAGCTATGTTTGGCACTTTATATTATAAAGTCAGGTCTGTGTATATTTCTCTTTGCAGTCTAACAGTTTCAGCTTGGAAATTATGTTTATGGGAGAATTTAGGTATTTTTTCTTACCTGGGGGTCCAGTTAGTTGTAATTTGGAGCCTGTTTTTTAAAATTGTTGTGGGCTAATTAGGCTCGCGATGACGCAAAATGCTAATTTTTATTGTCTAATTCTTTGTGCAAATTTTTTTGCCGCAAAGTTGTGCCTGTCATGACGTGAGTTGCTTAATTTCTTGCATCTTTGTTGCTGCAAATTTTTTTGCCGCAAAGTCGTGCCTGTTATGATTTGAGTTGGGTCATTTCATTGTGTTAGATTTGGTGGCAAAAGTTTTTACCTTGGCATTTGCATCATCTTTGTTTGCGTCATTCTTGGCGCTAAAATGTGTTATATTAAGTCTCTATTTCTTTTGCTTGCTGCTCTCATTTGTTTATAGATGGCTATGATGTTTGCTTTTCATTTTACTTGTGCATAAGAATTTTATCATAAGCATTTTTTCCCATTCCTGAAACTGCTATTTTGAGGAAATTGGATATTTTATTTAAATGTTATTTTTTCTTTTTTGTTACATTTTGCAAGATATCTCAAATTGATCCTGCCTCTGATGTTAATGTAGAAACAAAGCTGCCTGAACACAATTCTACCAATGCTAAGCGTGTTGGTTGTTAACTAGCTGATCTTATTTCTTCAACTCAAATGTGTGGCACTTGTTATGACAAATTATTACATGCTTATAATGTTTTTATAAGTACAAATACATCTACTGTTATTTCTTCACAGTCTAATGTACATGATATTCCTGCAGATATGAAAAATTATATTGCTGCAGCCATAGAGAAATCTATGGCTGTCATTTCGCCTTCAAATAAACGTAAAAGTTCTTTCCAAACTTGTCATAAATCTTATGAAATTTGTATTGGCTGACAGCATACTGAAGTATCCTCTGCTGATTAGGATCTTGACAGGCTCAGAAAAGTAAAAAATAGTGAGATATCTTGCAGAGGGATGCAGCACTCTTAAAATTGCAAAGCTTCTGAAGCGTGATCATCGAACAATCAAGCGTTTCATTCAAAATAGTCAACAGGGTTGCAAGAAGCGTGTGGAAGAACCAAGGCGTAAAATAACTGCCCATGAACTGAGAAAAGTCAAGCGTGCAGCTGCCGAGATGCCACTTGCCACCAGTTTGGCCATATTTCAGAGCTGCAACATCACTGGAGTGCCCAAAAGCACAAGGTGTGCAATACTCAGAGACATGGCCAAGGTAAGAAAGGCTGAAAGACGACCACCACTGAACAAGACACACAAGCTGAAACGTCAAGACTGGGCAAAGAAATATCTCAAGACTGATTTTTCTAAGGTTTTATGGACTGATGAAATGAGAGTGAGTCTTGATGGGCCAGATGGATGGGCCCGTGGCTGGATTGGTAAAGGGCAGAGAGCTCCAGTCCGACTCAGACGCCAGCAAGGTGGAGGTGGAGTACTGGTTTGGGCTGGTATCATCAAAGATGAGCTTGTGGGGCCTTTTCGGGTTGAGGATGGAGTCAAGCTCAACTCCCAGTCCTACTGCCAGTTTCTGGAAGACACCTTCTTCAAGCAGTGGTACAGGAAGAAGTCTGCATCCTTCAAGAAAAACATGATTTTCATGCAGGACAATGCTCCATCACACGCGTCCAAGTACTCCACAGCGTGGCTGGCAAGAAAGGGTATAAAAGAAGAAAATCTAATGACATGGCCTCCTTGTTCACCTGATCTGAACCCCATTGAAAACCTGTGGTCCATCATCAAATGTGAGATTTACAAGGAGGGAAAACAGTACACCTCTCTGAACAGTGTCTGGGAGGCTGTGGTTGCTGCTGCACGCAATGTTGATGGTGAACAGATCAAAACACTGACAGAATCCATGGATGGCAGGCTTTTGAGTGTCCTTGCAAAGAAAGGTGGCTATATTGGTCACTGATTTGTTTTTGTTTTGTTTTTGAATGTCAGAAATGTATATTTGTGAATGTTGAGATGTTATATTGGTTTCACTGGTAAAAATAAATAATTGAAATGGGTATATATTTGTTTTTTGTTAAGTTGCCTAATAATTATGCACAGTAATAGTCACCTGCACACACAGACATCCCCCTAAAATAGCTGAAACTAAAAACAAACTAAAAACTACTTCCAAAAATATTCAGCTTTGATATTAATGAGTTTTTTGGGTTCATTGAGAACATGGTTGTTCAATAATAAAATTAATCCTCAAAAATACAACTTGCCTAATAATTCTGTACTCCCTGTATTTCTCCTCCTTGGAGTCTCAATTTGGTATTGAAGATTTTACAGGCTCCTCCTTTTGAGGCTATGCATTCTCTAGATATTAAATTACTTTCTTGGAAAGTGTTATTTCTTTTGGCTATCTCTTCTGCTAGAAGAGTTTCTGAATTGCATGCTCTCTTTTGGGAGTCTCCTTATCTGATTTTCCATCAAGATAAGGCTGTTTTGCGGACATCGTTTACATTTTTGCCTAAAGTTGTGAATTCTAACAACATTAATAGGGAAATTGTTGTTCCTTCCTTGTGTCCTAATACTAAGAATACTCTTAAAAGGTCTTTACATTCTTTGGATGTGGTAAGATCTTTAAAATATTATGTTGAGGCTACTAAAGATTTCAGAAAGACTTCTAGTCTATTTGTTATTTTTTTCTGGTTTCAGGAAAGGTCAGAAAGCCTCTGCCATTTCTCTGGCATCTTGGTTGAAACTTTTGATTCACAAAGCTTATTTGGAGGAGGGGCAGTCTCTGCCTCAGCAAATTACAGTTCATTCTACTAAATCAGTTACAACTTCTTTGGCTTTTCAGAATGAATCTTCAGTTGATCAAATTTGCAAAGCAGCAACTTGGTCTTCTTTGCATACATTTACAAAATTTTAACATTTTGATGTGTTTGCTTCTTTGGTAGAAAGGTTCTTCAGGCAGCTGTCTCAGTTTTATTCTAGTGCCTTTGATTTGAGTTTTTTTAATTGTTTAAGAAAACATAATTATTTTTTTTAAATTTAATTTCTCAGAGGATATAGCTGTTTTTATTGCATCCCTCCCTCTCTAGTGACTTGTGGACTTCCACATCTTGGGTATAATATAGACATGTGCGTTTCATTTCATTTTGAATTGAAATTCAGACAAATTCACGAAATTCGGAGATTCAAATCGATTCGAATTTTCAAATTACCCTAGCAAAGAAACTCAATTAATCCGAATGCATTTGTAATGAATAAATCCAAATTAGTTCGGATTTTTTTTTTTTTTATTCGAATGGCCATGGACTAATCACAATTCAGCATAAAAATTAAATTTAGTGAGATAGAACAGTGAAATCATTCCATTTGTGTAACTTGGAACCATCTGAATCAACATAACACATACTGAACTTCCGAATTTACAAATCAAATCAGAAACGAATACATCTGAATACATCCAAATTTATTTAAATTAATCCTAAACGAATACATTCGAATGTGTCCGAATTTGAATTGAAACAAATTTTTCCGCTGGGCACATGTCTAGTTTTATATCCCATACGTCACTAGCTCATGGACTCTTGCCACCTATATGAAAGAAAACATAATTTATGTAAGAACTTACCTGATACATTCATTTCTTTTCATGGTGTATTTATCAGGTAAGTTCTTACATAAATTATGTTTTCTAAGCTCTTTAAGGTCGTCTCTTATCTGAATGCATTTGACTGTTTTTCACAGCTAGATGGCGTTCGTTCATGTGTGCCATATACATAATATTGTGCTCACACTCATGAAGTTACTTATGAGAGGGTACCGATTGCCTAAAATGCAAGTCTGTAAAAAAAACTGAAATAAGGGGGCAGTCTGCAGAGGCTTAGATACGAAGTAATCACAGAGGTAAAAAGTGTATTAATATAACAGTGTTGGTTATGCAAAACTGGGGAATAAAGGGATTATCTATCTTTTTATAACTATTCTGGATTAAACTGTCCTTTTAACAATAAAATAATTTCCTGTGTATTTTTGTGTAAATACATTCATTCATATACTGGCACTGAAATGTACTTTATTAATTAAATCCTAGTTAAAAAGAAGAAAAATATTTTAAATAAATACAACAATTTGGATCAAGGGAGAAGTTATGAATCATTATTATTTTTATGTGTAATATGACAGAAAACATAGCAACAGTTTGCCTAGGATCAAAAAGATCCTCCCAGCAGACCCATTATTTCTGGTAATGACTGCCTTACTGAAAAAGTGAGTGTTTTTCTTGATAAAAAGTTAAGGCCTAGATTTAGAGTTCGGCGGTAAAAGGGCTGTTAACGCTCCGCGGGTTTTTTTCTGGCCGCACCATAAATTTAACTCTGGTATCGAGAGTTCAAACAAATGCTGCGTTAGGCTCCAAAAAAGGAGCGTAGAGCATTTTTACCGCAAATGCAACTCTCGATACCAGAGTTGCTTACGGACGCGGCCGGCCTCAAAAACGTGCTCGTGCACGATTCTCCCATAGGAAACAATGGGGCTGTTTGAGCTGAAAAAAAACCTAACACCTGCAAAAAAGCAGCGTTCAGCTCCTAACGCAGCCCCATTGTTTCCTATGGGGAAACACTTCCTACGTCTGCACCTAACACCCTAACATGTACCCCGAATCTAAACACCCCTAACCTTACACTTATTAACTCCTAATCTGCCGCCCCCGCTATCGCTGACCCCTGCATTACACTTTTAACCCCTAATCTGCCGCTCCGTAAACCGCCGCCACCTACGTTATCCCTATGTACCCCTAATCTGCTGCCCTAACATCGCCGACCCCTATGTTATATTTATTAACCCCTAATCTGCCCCCCACAACGTCGCCGACACCTGCCTACACTTATTAACCCCTAATCTGCCGAGCGGACCTGAGCGCTACTATAATAAAGTTATTAACCCCTAATCCGCCTCACTAACCCTATCATAAATAGTATTAACCCCTAATCTGCCCTCCCTAACATCGCCGACACCTACCTTCAATTATTAACCCCTAATCTGCCGACCGGAGCTCACCGCTATTCTAATAAATGTATTAACCCCTAAAGCTAAGTCTAACCCTAACACTAACACCCCCCTAAGTTAAATATAATTTTTATCTAACGAAATAAATTAACTCTTATTAAATAAATGATTCCTATTTAAAGCTAAATACTTACCTGTAAAATAAATCCTAATATAGCTACAATATAAATTATAATTATATTATAGCTATTTTAGGATTAATATTTATTTTACAGGCAACTTTGTAATTATTTTAACCAGGTACAATAGCTATTAAATAGTTAAGAACTATTTAATAGTTACCTAGTTAAAATAATAACAAATTTACCTGTAAAATAAATCCTAACCTAAGATATAATTAAACCTAACACTACCCTATCAATAAAATAATTAAATAAACTACCTACAATTACCTACAATTAACCTAACACTACACTATCAATAAATTAATTAAACACAATTGCTACAAATAAATAAAATTAAATAAACTATCTAAAGTACAAAAAATAAAAAAGAACTAAGTTACAGAAAATAATAAAATATTTACAAACATAAGAAAAATATTACAACAATTTTAAACTAATTACACCTACTCTAAGCCCCCTAATAAAATAACAAAGCCCCCCAAAATAAAAAATTCACTACCCTATTCTAAAATACAAATATTACAAGCTCTTTTACCTTACCAGCCCTGAACAGGGCCCTTTGCGGGGCATGCCCCAAGAATTTCAGCTCTTTTGCCTGTAAAAAAAAACATACAATACCCCCCCCCCCCAACATTACAACCCACCACCCACATACCCCTAATCTAACCCAAACCCCCCTTAAATAAACCTAACACTACCCCCCTGATGATCTTCCTACCTTGTCTTCACCATGCCAGGTTCACCGATCCGTCCTGGCTCCAAGATCTTCATCCAACCCAAGCGGGGGCTAGACATCCACTGAAGAAGTCCAGAAGAGGGTCCAAAGTCTTCCTCCTATCCGGCAAGAAGAGGACATCCGGACCGGCAAACATCTTCTCCAAGCGGCATCTTCTATCTTCTTCCATCCGATGACGACCGGCTCCATCTTGAAGACCTCCAGCGCGGATCCATCCTCTTCTTCCGACGACTAGACGACGAATGACGGTTCCTTTAAGGGACGTCATCCAAGATGGCGTCCCTCGAATTCCGATTGGCTGATAGGATTCTATCAGCCAATCGGAATTAAGGTAGGAATTTTCTGATTGGCTGATGGAATCAGCCAATCAGAATATAGTTCAATCCGATTGGCTGATCCAATCAGCCAATCAGATTGAGCTCGCATTCTATTGGCTGATCGGAACAGCCAATAGAATGCGAGCTCAATCTGATTGGCTGATTGGATCAGCCAATCGGATTGAACTTGATTCTGATTGGCTGATTCCATCAGCCAATCAGAAAATTCCTACCTTAATTCCGATTGGCTGATAGAATCCTATCAGCCAATCGGAATTCGAGGGACGCCATCTTGGATGACGTCCCTTAAAGGAACCGTCATTCGTCGTCTAGTCGTCGGAAGAAGAGGATGGATCCGCGCTGGAGGTCTTCAAGATGGAGCCGGTCGTCATCGGATGGAAGAAGATAGAAGATGCCGCTTGGAGAAGATGTTTGCCGGTCCGGATGTCCTCTTCTTGCCGGATAGGAGGAAGACTTTGGACCCTCTTCTGGACTTCTTCAGTGGATGTCTAGCCCCCGCTTGGGTTGGATGAAGATCTTGGAGCCAGGACGGATCGGTGAACCTGGCATGGTGAAGACAAGGTAGGAAGATCATCAGGGGGGTAGTGTTAGGTTTATTTAAGGGGGGTTTGGGTTAGATTAGGGGTATGTGGGTGGTGGGTTGTAATGTTGGGGGGGGGTATTGTATGTTTTTTTTTACAGGCAAAAGAGCTGAAATTCTTGGGGCATGCCCCGCAAAGGGCCCTGTTCAGGGCTGGTAAGGTAAAAGAGCTTGTAATATTTGTATTTTAGAATAGGGTAGGGAATTTTTTATTTTGGGGGGCTTTGTTATTTTATTAGGGGGCTTAGAGTAGGTGTAATTAGTTTAAAATTGTTGTAATATTTTTCTTATCTTTGTAAATATTTTATTATTTTCTGTAACTTAGTTCTTTTTTATTTTTTGTACTTTAGATAGTTTATTTAATTTTATTTATTTGTAGCAATTGTGTTTAATTAATTTATTGATAGTGTAGTGTTAGGTTAATTGTAGGTAATTGTAGGTAGTTTATTTAATTATTTTATTGATAGGGTAGTGTTAGGTTTAATTATATCTTAGGTTAGGATTTATTTTACAGGTAAATTTGTTATTATTTTAACTAGGTAACTATTAAATAGTTCTTAACTATTTAATAGCTATTGTACCTGGTTAAAATAATTACAAAGTTGCCTGTAAAATAAATATTAATCCTAAAATAGCTATAATATAATTATAAATTATATTGTAGCTATATTAGGATTTATTTTTACAGGTAAGTATTTAGCTTTAAATAGAAATAATTTATTTAATAAGAGTTAATTTATTTCGTTAGATAAAAATTATATTTAACTTAGGGGGGTGTTAGTGTTAGGGTTAGACTTAGC
The DNA here is from genome assembly GCF_027579735.1 of Bombina bombina. Classification (NCBI taxonomy): domain Eukaryota; kingdom Metazoa; phylum Chordata; class Amphibia; order Anura; family Bombinatoridae; genus Bombina; species Bombina bombina. The sequence continues at coordinate 542,892,801 of NC_069502.1, read as the reverse complement.
TTTAGGGGTTAATACATTTATTAGAATAGCGGTGAGCTCCGATCGGAAGATTAGGGGTTAATAATTGAAGGTAGGTGTCGGCGATGTTAGGGAGGGCAGATTAGGGGTTAATACTATTTATGATAGGGTTAGTGAGGCGGATTAGGGGTTAATAACTTTATTATAGTAGCGCTCAGGTCCGCTCGGCAGATTAGGGGTTAATAAGTGTAGGTAGGTGTCGGCGACGTTGTGGGGGGCAGATTAGGGGTTAATAAATATAACATAGGGGTCGGCGATGTTAGGGGTAGCAGATTAGGGGTACATAGGAATAACGTAGGTGGCGGCGATTTGCGGTCGGAAGATTAGGGGTTAATTATTTTAAGTAGCTTGCGGCGACGTTGTGGGGGGCAAGTTAGGGGTTAATAGATATAATACAGGGGTCGGCGGTGTTAGGGGCAGCAGATTAGGGGTACATAAGTATAACGTAGGTGGCGGTCGGCAGATTAGGGGTTAAAATTTTTAATCGAGTGGCGGCGATGTGGGGGGACCTCGGTTTAGGGGTACATAGGTAGTTTATGGGTGTTAGTGTACTTTAGGGTACAGTAGTTAAGAGCTTTATAAACCGGCGTTAGCCAGAAAGCTCTTAACTCCTGCTATTTTCAGGCGGCTGGAATCTTGTCGTTAGAGCTCTAACGCTCACTGCAGAAACGACTCTAAATACCGGCGTTAGGAAGATCCCATTGAAAAGATAGGCTACGCAAATGGCGTAGGGGGATCTGCGGTATGGAAAAGTCGCGGCTGTAAAGTGAGCGTTAGACCCTTTAATCACTGACTCTAAATACCAGCGGTAGCCCAAAACCAGCGTTAGGAGCCTCTAACGCTGGTTTTGACGGCTACCGCCGAACTCTAAATCTAGCCGTAAATGTTTTGTGCATACGTTGACATATTATGTACAAGATACAAAAGATGTTTTGAATTACTTGCAAAAGGGGCCATCCTATCCCAGTAGGGCAATTTATGAACACAATACATTAGAGCAATAAATATGATATTACGTTTTTTGCCATTAATCATGTTAGGCTTGAAGAGAAGGCGATCCGAAGAAAACATTACTACAAAAAAGAATGCAAATGGATACATGAACTGCAATCTGTCTCTCCAAGAGGATTGAATGAAGATATCTCTTTTAAAAGTTTTCTATACATTTAGTTCAACATGTGATTGACCTGTACCCACTTGATACTTTGTAATCATGATACTAAATGAGAAATTCATATCCAATTGCAAGTGTGGATGTGTGATGATTATGTACAGTTTGAAGCATGATAAATAGGTATTTACCATTATGTTTAATTTAAATAAGATTATTTGTTTTATTTAAATGACGGTTTCTCTTTAAAGGGATAGGAAACCCCTTCAAAGATTTGGATAGAACATGCAATTTTAAAAAAAAACTTTCTATTTATTTCTATTATCTAATTTGTTTCTTTCTCTTTGTATACTTTGTTTAAAAGTATCCCTAGGTAGGCTTAGAAGTTGCTGATTGGTGGCTGCATCTTGTCATTTGATTTCAGCTAGCTCCCAGTAGTGCAATTCTGCTCCTTCAACAAAGGATATAAGAGAAGGAAGCAAATTTAATATTAGAAGTAAATTGGAAAGTTGTTTAAATTTGTTTGATCTATCTGAATCATGAAAACAATTGGGTTTCATGTCCCTTTAATTAAATATGCATGATTTTTGTGTTTTTGATATAAACACTAGTTATTGATCAGCGTTAATAATCAAAATGTGAATATACACTAAACGATACTCTGTTTATCATGTTAAATTGATTCAGTATGGAATAGCTTGCTACTCAGCTCTATTTTGTTCATTCACCAACACCTAGATTACGAGTTTTGCACTGTTGCTTTTAACGCTGAAAAAATGTCAATATCAGAATAAAAGCAGTAACGTCGCTATAGGAAGTCGTGTCGGTATAGCTACACCACAAGCATTTTAGCCTGTAACGCAACGTCAATCCTGAATTAAAAAAAAAAAAAAGACTATTTTGCGTGGGATTTCCATAGGGCCAGTATTACAGGCTGTGCGGTCCAGTTAAAATGCTTCCGATACAGCCTATTTCAACACGATCCATACCGTCATCTGAGACCAGTAGTTATGAGTTTTGCAGCACAAAAATGTTTCACAAAACTCATTAACCCCTAAACCGCCACTCTCCTGCATCACAAACACTATACTAAACCTATTAACCCCTAATCTGCCGTCCACCCACATCGCAACTATTCAATAAAGTTATTAACCCTTAATCTGCCGCCCAGAGTGGAGCTCCAGTCTGCAGCTAGACTACTTTGGGAATCTGAGCAATTTCCCGGCACCTGTGGTGTATCATCTATCCCCAGCTGGGAGTGTAGAGACCCGTAGGTTTGAAAGGAAGGTGTGTTGCCGCGTTGGGCCCTGATTGGCTGTCGGCAGCGTGTTCCTGATCCTTCGATTGGATTTTGCCTTGGATGGTCTTCCGGGCGACGCTGAGGTCCCGGTCCGCTTGTGAAGGCACAATTCAGTGCCGCCTGGCTTGTGAGTAATAGTCTTTGTCACTTTGCCTCTGTATTTGTTTCTAGCAATATCACCCTATTTGGCGCCTTCTTTCCTTCGCTATAGATACCACTTACCCTGTTTACATCGGAAGAGCAGCCTGGTTTCTACGATTTTGGAAGCCGTCGACCACCATCTTTGTTTGTTCCCTGAGCGCACCTACGTAGGAGGACGACATCCTGAACTGTTAAATATATTAAACCCTAAACAGCACCTTAACATTGCCGCCACTATAATAAAGTTATTAACCCCTATTCCGTTGCTCCCCAATATCGCTGCACCTAAATAAAGCTATTAACCCCTAAACATCCGACCTCCCACATCTCTCCACTGAATCAGCTATGAAATGCTTTTTGGAACATCGAGCATATCAGCAGTCTGACTTTTAACCGTCATTTGAGCTACTGATATTGTTACTGCCAATTTACCCGTGAAGTTCAATTGGGTATAGTCATGATGTAAACATTCCAAGTGCACACCGGAATTTTCAATTTTGTAATTTTGTAATTTTTTTATTTTAATTTTTTATATATATTTATATATATTTATTAATTAACGGCTAGATTACGAGTTTTGCATTATGAGGGGTGCAGTGCTAACTTGCAAGTTATTGTCACCGCTCACTTCCCTACAGCACTGGTATTACAGGTTTAAAAAACCCGGCATTAACAGTCAAAAAGTGAGCATAGAGCAAAATTGAGCTCCATACTGCACTCCAAAACAAGCGCTGATGAAAGCTGCGGTGAGCTAGTTTTATGTGCTTGTGCACGATTTCCCCATAGAGATCAATGGGGAGAGCCGGCTTAAAAAAGACTAACACCTGCAAAAAAGCAGCGTAAAGCTCCGTAACGCAGCCCCATTGATTCCTATGGGGAAACTAAATTTATGTTTACACCTAACACCCTAACATGAACCCCCGAGTCTAAAAGCCCCTAATTATACACTTATTAACCCCTAATCTGCCGCCCCGACAACGCCGACACCAACATTATACTTATTAACCCCTAATCTGCCGCTCCGGACATCACCGCCACTATAATAAACATATTAACCCTTAAACTGCCGCACTCCTGCATCTCAAACACTAGTTAAATATTATTAACCCCTAATCTGCCGCCCCTAACATCGCAGACACCTACCTATATTTATTAACCCCCAATCTGCCATCCCCCAACGTCGCCGCCACTATACTAAATTTATTAATCCCTAAACCTAAGTCTAACCCTAACACCCCCTAAACTTAATTATAATTAAAATTAAACTAAATAAAACCTACTATCATTACCTAAATAATTCCTTTTTAAAACTAAATACTTACCTATAAAATAAACCCTAAGATAGCTACAATATAACTAATAGTTACATTGTATCTAGTTTAGGGTTTATTTTTATTTCACAGGCAAGTTTGTATTTATTTTAACTAGGTAGAATAGTTACTAAATAGTTATTAACTATTTACTAACTACCTAGCTAAAATAAATACAATTTTACCTGTAAAATAAAACCTAACCTGGCTTACACTAACACCTAACCTTACACTACAATTAAATAAATTACATAAATTAAATACAATTACCTAAATTACAAAAAAACAAACTCTAAATTACACAAAATAAAAAAGAAATTATCAGCTATTTAAACTAATTACATCTAATCTAATAGCCCTATAAAATAAAAAAGCCCCCCAAAATAAAAATAAATAGTGATGTCGCAAACATAAAAATTTGGGTTTGTGAACGGCGAACACAAACATCCACAAATGTTCGTGAACGGGCGAACCGGACGAACCGCCATAGATTTCAATAGGCAGGCGAATTTTAAAACCCACAGGGACTCTTTCTGGCCACAATAGTGATGGAAAAGTTGTTTCAAGGGGACTAACACCTGGACTGTGGCATGCCGGAGGGGGATCCATGGCAAAACTCCCATGGAAAATTACATAGTTGATGCAGAGTCTGGTTTTAAGCCATAAAGGGCATAAATCACCTAACATTCCTAAATTGTTTGGAATAACGTGCTTTAAAACATCAGGTATGATGTTGTATCGATCAGGTAGTGTAAGGGTTACGCCCGCTTCACAGTGACAGACCAAACTCCCGCAGCAGGTACAACATCATCATCATCACACCGTACGTCCATGTGTGTAATGCTGCCTGACTGAGACATATCCCTATTATCTACATCCTCTGGCAATAATGGTTGCGCATCACTCATTTCTTCCAACTGATGTGTAAATAACTCCTCTGACAGATCAAGTGAAGCGGCTGTGGTGCTAGTGTTGGTGGTGGCGGCAGGCGGGTCGAGTGTTAACTTGAGAGGTGCCCGAAGCTAAGCTGGAGGAGGATGGTGCGTCAAGGTTCCGAGCGGAAGCTGTAGAAGATTGGGTGTCCTGTGTTAGCCAGTCAACTATGTCCTCAGAACTTTTCAAGTTCAGGGTACGTGGCCTCTGAACACTGGGCATTATTCTAGGGCCAAAGGGAATCACAGCACCACAACCACAACGGCCCCTGCGGGGTGGCCTGCCTCTGCCTGTCATTTTTTTTTCGATTAGTGTTACTATGCATGCAAGATACTGTGACAACAGATATGAGTGGCACTGTGCACTGGCAGAAGTTGGCAGAGTAGACGCTGTAGGCCTGACACACACACTTGCAGACAACTAACTGCTATTCAATCTATTACAGTCAAAATTGTATTTTTTTAATGTACACTACTGTTACACCAGATATGAGTAGCACTGGTGTGACACTGTGCCCTGGCAGACCCTGAAACGCACACACGTGAAGGAAACTGACTGCTATTATTTCACAGTCAAATTTCTAGGTTTTTTTTAACCCCTTAAGGACCAAGGCCATTTTTCAATTTCTTTCCCTTAAGGACCAGGGCTATTTTTACATTTCTGCGGTGTTTGTGTTTAGCTGTAATTTTCTTCTTACTCATTTACTGTACCCACACATATTATATACCGTTTTTCTCGCCACTAAATGGATTTTCTAAAGATACCATTATTTTCATCATATCTTATAATTTATTATTAAAAATATTATAAAATATGAGGAAAAAAATGGAAAAAAACACACTTTTTCTAACTTTGACCCCCAAAATCTGTTACACATCTACAACCACCAAAAAACAACCATGCTAAATAGTTTCTAAATTTTGTCCTGAGTTTAGAAATACCCAATGTTAACATGTTCTTTGCTTTTTTTGCAAGTTATTGGCAAATTAATACAAGAAGCCCTTTGCTATTTCAAAACCACTTTTTTTCAAAATGATTGCTAGTTACATTGGAACCCTGATATCTGTCAGGAATACCTGAATATCCTTTGACATGTATATATTTTTTTTTAGAAGACATCCCAAAGTATTGATCTAGGCCCATTTTGGTATATTTCATGCCACCATTTCACCGCCAAATGCGATCAAATAAAAAAAAAATTGTTCACTTTTTCACAAACTTTAGGTTTCTCACAGAAGTTATTTACAAACAACTTATGCAATTATGGCATACATAGTTGTAAATGCTTCTCTGGGATCCCCTTTGTTCAGAAATAGCAGACTTATATGGCTTTGGCATTGCTTTTTGGTAATTAGAAGGCTGCTAAATGCCACTGCGCACCACACGTGTTTTATGCCCAGCAGTGAAGGGGTTAATTAGGGAGCATGTAGGGAGCTTGTAGGGTTAATTTTAGCTTAAGTGTAGTGTAGTAGACAACCCAAAGTATTGATCTAGTCCCATTTTGGTATATTTCATGCCACCATTTCACCGCCAAATGCGATCAAATAAAAAAAAATTGTTCACTTTTTCACAAACTTTAGGTTTCTCACAGAAATTATTTACAAACAACTTATGCAATTATGGCATACATGGTTGTAAATGCTTCTCTGGGATCCCCTTGGTTCAGAAATAGCAGACTTATATGGCTTTGACATTGCTTTTTGGTAATTAGAAGGCTGCTAAATGCCACTGCGCACCACACGTGTTTTATGCCCAGCAGTGAAGGGGTTAATTAGGGAGCATGTAGGGAGCTTGTAGAGTTAATTTTAGCTTAAATGTAGTGTAGTAGACAACCCAAAGTATTGATCTAGGCCCATTTTGGTATATTTCATGCCACCATTTCACCGCCAAATGCAATTCAAAAAAAAAATTGTTCACTTTTTCACAAACTTTAGGATTCTCACAGAAATTATTTACAAACAACTTATGCAATTATGGCATAAATGGTTGTAAATGCTTCTCTGGGATCCCCTTTGTTCAGAAATAGCAGACTTATATGGCTTTGGCATTGCTTTTAGGTAATTTGAAGGCTGCTAAATGCCACTGCGCACCACACATGTTTTATGCCCAGCAGTGAAGGGGTTAATTAGGGAGCATGTAGGGAGCTTGTAGAGTTAATTTTAGCTTAAGTGTAGTGTAGTAGAAAACCCAAAGTATTGATCTAGGCCCATTTTGGTATATTTCATGCCACCATTTCACCGCCAAATTCGATCAAATTTAAAAAAAACTAAAATTGTTTCGCAATTTTAGGTTTCTCACTGAAATTATTTTTAACATGCTATGTTCGTCAGGAACTATTTGCCGGCGAACTATTCGCAAGATCACTAAAAATAAACCCTAGCCTAAACTAAACTGCCAATAGCCCTTAAAAGGGCCTTTTGCGGGGCATTGCCCCAAAGAAATCAGCTCTTTTACCAGTCAAAAAAAAAATTGAAAACAACCCCCAACAGTAAACCCACCACCCAACCAACCAAATCCCAAATAAAATCCTAACTAAAAAAACCTACGCTCCCTATTGACCTGAAAAGGGCATTTAGCTCTTTTTTAAGTGATGTGCAGAAGTGTGGGTAAATAGTGCGCTGGTGAAATAAAGTATCAAACTCCTTACAGTGTTTTTAGATCCTTCAATCTAAAAGTAATGTGTAGAGAAAAGAAAAGAGGTTTTGTAAGGGCGCTAATAGCTAAAGATACTATGTGGATTTATAAAGTGTATATCTGTGATAAAAGTTTAAAGTATTAATAAAGTCAGATCTAAAAAATGTGTAAAAAACATACAGTTTATTTATGTGTAAAAGACATACAGTTTATTTAGTTATAATATGATTAAAGAGCTTATAGAGACGTCTCTAGTGCAAATCAATAAAATTTAAAAACAGACAGAATTACAGAAAAAATAAATAAAAGATAAGATAAAAGAGCAAGTAGTACTATTTGAGAATATTCGTATGCTACTTATTATGTTGGTCACTCAGAAATATCACATGTGATGTGACTAGGCAATTTGCCAAATTTTCGTGAGTATTTTAAAGTTCATAAAATTTCATAAAATTTCATACATACTTCCATTTGAAATTCGTTTACCAACTGGATAAAAACTTTGAAAAAAGATGGAGCTTAAAGCAGAGCTGTGCATAAAAAATGTTTGTATCGAGTTGTATCTTTCTGTCGAGATATACCAGACCTTTGTATTAGTTTCACAGCAAACTTTCAGGGATAATTATCATGTCCATATATATGAACCAAGAGAGATGTCCCATAAACTTATTTTGCTAATGGTTTGAGATTGCAGTTTGCGACTCCCATACAAATTGTACCTTATCGTATACGTGAGCTACAGCAGGGTATCCTGTGCATCCTGCAGCTCGGTTCCTCCGATAGTGTCCTCGTGTTGTTGGCGTCTGACGTCACATCCAATGTGTGGGGGCCTGCCCTGCGTCCACCAATCAATGCTTAGCCAGTTTCAGGACACCTTTTTGCATCCGATACAAAGTGTACAATTTTCTTCTTATTTCTGATACTTGCTTGTACCGGTCAGCAGAGGTGTGTTTGAATGAAATAAATTTACCTGCACTTAGTGCTTTTAAGCACGCAGGTTCCGATGATATATAATTTCAATGTCTTTTGTTAACAATCAACCCGGGTTGGTTCATTCGGTTCAAACGATAGTGGAGTCAAGGATACAGTCTTTAGCTTCTACGCGTTTCACTCCCTCTAGGAGCTTTATCAAGAATGATTCTGACTGTTTGACTCCTCTCTTTAATAGGTGTATCCAGTGTCTCATTGGTTCAAAGAAATCTCGTAGTTAAGGTGGTATCCATGGTTTGCACTTGCTCCTAATACATTGCTCCATCATAATATTTATCACAAGTTTGACCAAACATATTTCAGACCAATTTATTTTAAAACAATTTCATTGTCGTGTTACCTTAAGACAATTTAATTTATTTAAACCTATTATGTTAAGGATAGGTGGATATGTGGAGAAACATATAATAGGATTGTTAGGTTAAGGGTGCACTAAAAAATATGTTCTTTAATCTAGAAGAAATGGTGAGATGTCCAATTCTGAATTTAACCCTTTGGGGAATAGCGTGTCAAATTTAAAGATGTACTCTGCCTCTTTAAGGAGCAGTTTCTTCTGTATATCCCCGCCTCTCCAGTGTTTTTCTACTTTGTATATACCCCAATAGGATAGATCTTTTGTGTTGCCCTTATGTGTGGTTTTGAAATGTTTATACAGGTGTGTGTCTTCCATTCCATTCTCTATATTATTGAGATGTTCCCTGATTCTATCTCTCAGAGTTCTCTTAGTTTCTCCAAAATAAAAAAGATTGCAAGTGCATTTTAGGACATAGATAATACCTTTGTGTGAGCATCTTATAAGTTCTTTGATTGGTATGGTATTGTTAGGACCTATCTGTATCATATTGGATTTATTGCTGTGTTTACATGACTTACATGTGTAACATGGGAAGAAACCTGTTAATTTTTGTCCATGGAGGTCTTTTTGTATTAATTTGTTTTTATTGGTTTTTTTTAGGTCACTAGGTGCAAGGGTTGATTTTTGATAGATAATGGTTAATTGCCTCCATTCCCTTTTTATGGTCTATTATAGTGTAAAGTGACGTTACATCACATGTGGCTAGGTACTACTTGCTCTTTTATCTTATCTTTTATTTATTTTTTCTGTAATTCTGTCTGTTTTTAAATTTTATTGATTTGCACTAGAGACGTCTCTATAAGCTCTTTAATCATATTATAACTAAATAAACTGTATGTCTTTTACACATAAATAAACTGTATGTTTTTTACACATTTTTTAGATCTGACTTTATTAATACTTTAAACTTTTATCACAGATATACACTTTATAAATCCACATAGTATCTTTAGCTATTAGCGCCCTTACAAAACCTCTTTTCTTTTCTCTACACATTACTTTTAGATTGAAGGATCTAAAAACACTGTAAGGAGTTTGATACTTTATTTCACCAGCGCACTATTTACCCACACTTCTGCACATCACGATTTTCCTTCACTTAAATAGTTGCAGCAGGTTTTTCTAACCTAATATGGAGGACATTTTTGATTTTAGGGACAAAATATTTCTAGATATGAGAGAGGAAAATATCCCTTTAATAAATCAGATCAGCTCAGATAAAACCTTAGACCTAATGCAAAGCTTAGAACACGAACTCACAAAAGAATTAAAGCAACAAATGGAATTAGTTTTTCTTAACAGATACACAAAAAAGGCATTATACCAAAAGGATTACTTTTAAAGAAAAATTGCACTTTCACTTTAAGCGAAACTCTACAAACAGAATGGAAAGACACACTAACTAAAGCCTCTAATACACTAATTGAGATTCTTAAAAGATCTAGAAAAGAAACACTTTTAATTATTGAGAAAAATATCTTAGAAATTAAAGAGAAATTAAAGGATAGGAAAAATGAAAATGAATATAAAGAAAGACAAAAAGTAATAATGGATAAATTAAATAATCTGAATAAAGATTTATTAAGAACAAAATGGGGAAAGATGGAAAGAGACATTAAAAATAACAATCAGTCTCAGCAAATAGAAGAAATCTCTGAAGTTAACCCAGACACATTTAAGACCCACACCTATTATCCTCCACATGGTAATACATATAATAACAAGAGACAATACAACACTCATCATCATTATGATAATTATAGGTATCAAAACACATCCAATAGGAATAACTATCAAACTGAAAGATCATTTAACTATAATAGAGACCGTCATCACAACCAACAATCATGGTATAGAGCAAGAGAACAATATCATCCACATAATAGGATAGATAATACCCATTCCAGAACATACAATGAAAAACCCAGTGAGTGGGAGCACCCAAGAACTTATAGGAGAGAAAATAGACAATGGGACTCTTGGAGAACCCCGACCCATAATAGGTTTGAACCCCTAAGAGACCTAGAGCAAAGAAGAGAATACCAAACACATAATGATTCCCCCCTTTTTTTAGGGAAAAGCCCTCTGAGAGAGGGCACCTCAAGAGAACTCTTCCAACCAGAAACAGCAACAAATCCCAGAAGAAAAAGGGGATTAGAGGAAAGAGAGGAAGGGGATTATCCAGAAAAAGTAGCAAAAAGAGGGAGATAACTAATAACACGCAAGGAATATATAATTTAAGTAGCACTCCCCTAAACAAAGAGGAAGAAAAAGTCCTGAGCTTAGGTCTTACATATGCCCCCACTGCTAGACTCAATAAATTCAATACTTTTATACATGTAAAAAAATTCGTGAGAAATCTTACTTTGAAAAGACATTTCTTAAAAAACCCTACAGAGAGACAGCTAAGTATACAAGCACCCGTGAAAATTAATCACTCCAATTTAAAACCCAAATCGAAATTTAACCCTATACAATCAAAAGGGAATTATCTAGATACTTTCGAAAAATTAGTACTGAAAGACATCAAAAGATGTAATCCCAAACAACCAAAACAGTTTAATTTGAGCCTGAAAGAAAAATCCATCATAAACAATTTACAGAACAATAAAGAACTAACCATAAAATCTGCAGATAAGGGCGGCGGCATAGTCGTGATGGACACCGCCAAATATCTCATTGAAGCCCACAGACTATTAGACAATATCACAACATATAAAAAATTGGATCTTAATCCTACTAATAAATATGCACAAACATTGAATAAATTACTGGTAGAGGGTAAAAGATCAGGTGTATTAAATGATAAAGAATTTCAATTCTTAACTCCACACAATCCAAGAATACCGATCTTTTACTTTCTACCAAAAATTCACAAGAGCCTAATCGATCCCCCTGGTAGGCCCATCATATCAGGGATCGATTCCATCTCCTCCAATCTTTCACGATATGTAGACGGATACTTACAAAAATATGTAACAAATCTAAACTCTTATTTGAGGGATTCCACTCAAGTACTCAACATCCTAAATACCTTTCAGTGGGAAGATGATATGTACCTAGCCACATGTGATGTAACGTCACTTTACACTATAATAGACCATAAAAAGGGAATGGAGGCAATTAACCATTATCTATCAAAAGACACAGATATGCCAGAAATACATAAGGAATTCATTTTAATGAGCATCAAATTCATTTTAGAGAACAACTATTTCTCCTTTGATAATAAGTTCTATCTCCAAACAGAAGGAACAGCAATGGGTACAAGGTTTGCACCTAGCTATGCCAATCTTTTTATGGGCCTTTGGGAAGAGAATTTCTTTGGGTCTGGCGGCTATGGTGCAAACCTTGTACTCTACAAAAGGTACATAGATGACCTGTTAATAATTTGGAAAGGGCAGGAGACCGATCTAATCAAAATGTTTGAAAAAATGAACCAAAATACTTTAGGTCTACACTTCACACATAACCAAAGTAAAGAAGGAATTACCTTCCTTGATTTAGAAATTATGGTATTGGGCAATAAGATAGAGACAAAAACATACTTTAAACAAGTTGACTGTAATAATTATTTGCACGCTAAAAGTTGTCATCTGGATGCTTGGAAGGATAACATACCAATAGGGCAGTGCCTTAGAGTTCGAAAAAACTGCTCTAGGATGGCAGACTTTGAAATTCAGGCCGGAACACTAATAGAAAGATTTAACTCAAGAGGTTATAACACAACACATACCAAAAAAGCATTAGAAAGGGCTAAAAACACCAATAGGGAATCATTATTAACATACAAAGAAAAAACAAATATAGATGAAAATAAAATAAAAATTCCATTTATAACAGACTATCACATTGATCATAATATGGTGAAAAAAATCATAAAAAAGCATTGGCATCTCATCAAGGAAGACAATATCCTGGGAGAAAAAGTTACAGATAACCCCAGTTTTGTTTTCAAAAAAGCTAGTAATTTAAAATCAACCCTTGCACCTAGTGACCTAAAAAAACCCAATAAAAACAAATTAATACAAAAAGACCTCCATGGACAAAAATTAACAGGTTTCTTCCCATGTTACACATGTAAGTCATGTAAACACAGCAATAAATCCAATATGATACAGATAGGTCCTAACAATACCATACCAATCAAAGAACTTATAAGATGCTCACACAAAGGTATTATCTATGTCCTAAAATGCACTTGCAATCTTTTTTATTTTGGAGAAACTAAGAGAACTCTGAGAGATAGAATCAGGGAACATCTCAATAATATAGAGAATGGAATGGAAGACACACACCTGTATAAACATTTCAAAACCACACATAAGGGCAACACAAAAGATCTATCCTATTGGGGTATATACAAAGTAGAAAAACACTGGAGAGGCGGGGATATACAGAAGAAACTGCTCCTTAAAGAGGCAGAGTACATCTTTAAATTTGACACGCTATTCCCCAAAGGGTTACATTCAGAATTGGACATCTCACCATTTCTTCTAGATTAAAGAACATATTTTTTAGTGCACCCTTAACCTAACAATCCTATTATATGTTTCTCCACATATCCACCTATCCTTAACATAATAGGTTTAAATAAATTAAATTGTCTTAAGGTAACACGACAATGAAATTGTTTTAAAATAAATTGGTCTGAAATATGTTTGGTCAAACTTGTGATAAATATTATGATGGAGCAATGTATTAGGAGCAAGTGCAAACCATGGATACCACCTTAACTACGAGATTTCTTTGAACCAATGAGACACTGGATACACCTATTAAAGAGAGGAGTCAAACAGTCAGAATCATTCTTGATAAAGCTCCTAGAGGGAGTGAAACGCGTAGAAGCTAAAGACTGTATCCTTGACTCCACTATCGTTTGAACCGAATGAACCAACCCGGGTTGATTGTTAACAAAAGACATTGAAATTATATATCATCGGAACCTGCGTGCTTAAAAGCACTAAGTGCAGGTAAATTTATTTCATTCAAACACACCTCTGCTGACCGGTACAAGCAAGTATCAGAAATAAGAAGAAAATTGTACACTTTGTATCGGATGCAAAAAGGTGTCCTGAAACTGGCTAAGCATTGATTGGTGGACGCAGGGCAGGCCCCCACACATTGGATGTGACGTCAGACGCCAACAACACGAGGACACTATCGGAGGAACCGAGCTGCAGGATGCACAGGATACCCTGCTGTAGCTCACGTATACGATAAGGTACAATTTGTATGGGAGTCGCAAACTGCAATCTCAAACCATTAGCAAAATAAGTTTATGGGACATCTCTCTTGGTTCATATATATGGACATGATAATTATCCCTGAAAGTTTGCTGTGAAACTAATACAAAGGTCTGGTATATCTCGACAGAAAGATACAACTCGATACAAACATTTTTTATGCACAGCTCTGCTTTAAGCTCCATCTTTTTTCAAAGTTTTTATCCAGTTGGTAAACGAATTTCAAATGGAAGTATGTATGAAATTTTATGAAATTTTATGAACTTTAAAATACTCACGAAAATTTGGCAAATTGCCTAGTCACATCACATGTGATATTTCTGAGTGACCAACATAATAAGTAGCATACGAATATTCTCAAATAGTACTACTTGCTCTTTTATCTTATCTTTTATTTATTTTTTCTGTAATTCTGTCTGTTTTTAAATTTTATTGATTTGCACTAGAGACGTCTCTATAAGCTCTTTAATCATATTATAACTAAATAAACTGTATGTCTTTTACACATAAATAAACTGTATGTTTTTTACACATTTTTTAGATCTGACTTTATTAATACTTTAAACTTTTATCACAGATATACACTTTATAAATCCACATAGTATCTTTAGCTATTAGCGCCCTTACAAAACCTCTTTTCTTTTCTCTTTTTTAAGTGCCCAAACCCTAATTTAAAAATAAAACTCACCCAATAAACCCTTAACAAACCTAACACTTACCCCCGAAGATCCACTTACAGTTTTGAAGACCGGACATCCATCCTCAATGAAGCCGGGAGAAGTCTTCATCCAAGCGGCAGGAAGTCCTCAACGAAGTCGGGAGAAGTCTTCATCCAAGCCGGCAGAAGTGGTCCTACAGACGGGCAGAAGTTTTCATCCAGATGGCATCTTCTATCTTCATCCTGCAAGAAGATGTCGATTGAAGAGAATGCTCCACGCCAGATGTCTTGAAGATGGAGCCGCTCCGCGCCGGATGAAGATAGAAGATGCCGTCTGGATGAAGACTTCTGCCCGTCTGGAGGACCACTTTTGCCGGGTTGGACGAAGACTTCTCCCGGCTTCATTGAGGACTTCTTGCCGCTTGGATGAAGACTTCTCCCGGCTTCATTGAGGA
This sequence comes from Bombina bombina, assembly GCF_027579735.1. Lineage (NCBI taxonomy): Eukaryota > Metazoa > Chordata > Amphibia > Anura > Bombinatoridae > Bombina > Bombina bombina. Next base: position 542,877,650 of record NC_069502.1, on the reverse strand, counting down.
TGGATGTCCGGTCTTCAAAACTGTAAATGGATCTTCGGGGATTAGTGTTAGTTTTTTTTTAACGGTTTATTGGGTGGGTTTTATTTTTAGATTAGGGTTTGGGCACTTGAAAAAGAGCTAAATGCCCTTTTAAGGGCAATGCCCATCCAAATGCCGTTTTCAGGGCAGTAGGAACTTAGGTTTTTTTGTTAGGATTTTATTTGGGGGGTTGGTTGGTTAGGTGGTGGGTTTTACTGTGGGGGGTTGTTTGTATTTTTTTTTGACAGGTAAAAGAGCTGATTCCTTTGGGGCAATGCCCCACAAAAGGCCCTTTTAAGGGCTATTGGTAGTTTAGGCCAGGGTTTTTGATTTAATTGTAGTGTAAGGTTAGGTGTCAGTGTAACCCAGGTTAGGTTTTATTTTACAGGTAAATTTGTATTTATTTTAGCTAGGTAGTTAGTAAATAGTTAATAACTTTTTAGTAACTGTTCTACCTTGTTAAAATAAATACAAACTTACCTGTAAAATAAAAATAAACCCTTAGCTAGATACAATGTAACTATTAGTTATATTGTAGCTAGCTTAGGGTTTATTTTATAGGTAAGTATTTACTTTTAAATAGGACTTATTTAGGTAATGATAGTAGGTTTTATTTAGATTTATTTTAATTATATTTAAGTTAGGGGGTGTTAGGGTTAGGGTTAGACTTAGGTTTAGGTTTAGGGGTTAATAAATTTAGTATAGTGGTGGCGACAATGGGTGCGGCAGATTAGGGGTTAATAAATGTAGGTAGGTGGTGGGGATGTTAGGGATGGCAGATTAGGGGTTAATAATATTTAACTAGTGTTTGTAATGCGGGAGTGTGGCAGTTTAGGGGTTAATATGTTTATTATAGTGGCGGCGATGTACGGAGTGGCAGATTAGGGGTTAAAAATGTATTTTAGTGTTTGCGATGCAAGAGGGCCTCGGTTTAGGGGTTAATAGGTAGTTTATGGGTGTTAGTGTACTTTTTAGCACTTTAGTTATGAGTTTTATGCTACGGCGTTGTAGTGTAAAACTCATAACTACTGACTTTCAGTTTACGGTATCAATCTTGGCAGTATTGGGTGTATCGCTCACCTTTTGACCTCCCAGACAGACTCGTAATACTGGCGCTATGGGAGTCCCATTGAAAAAGGACTTTTTGAAAACTGCGGTAATTACGTTGCGTTACTGCCAAAACAGTGTGCGGTGCCCCTAAACCTGCAAGACTCGTAATACCAGCGGTAGTGAAAAAACAGCGTTATGAGCCTTAACGCTGCTTTTTCAACTATACCGCAAAACTTGTAATCTAGCCGATAGATTTGTAATAATTTGCATATAAATTTATTGCAAGTAGATCTTTTTTATATGCAATATGAGTGTTTTTTTCAATTTATTATATACCCCTATATATAACTTTTTTATATGTTTAAATATGTCTTTTTAACATTTTAGATGTGGTTATAATGTAGGAACAGATGAGATTATGTAGAGTGAAATGTGTGTATACATTTTATCTTGCTGCTTGATCAAAATGAATACTCCACCGAATCACTATGAAATGCTTTTGCAACATCGAGCATATCGGCAGTCTGACTTTTAACCATCATTTGAGCTACTGATAATGTTACTGCCAACCTAGCTATGAAGATTATGATGCAGCTTTACCTGGGAAGTTCAATTGGGTATCGTCATGATGACGGTTAGTACAGCAAAGCCTAGAAAGTGAGGCCGATCCGGATTGATTTACTGGATTGGCCGTTTAGTAACCAATAGGAAGGAGTCACTAGCAATTTAAGAGCACGCTTGGTAGTCTAATGCATAACAGCATATTCTCTTGAAAATGTTTGCACAGGGCAAACAAAACGCGTTGGGGGCAGAGCGTTGTATTACTCCATTGAAGAAACTATATAACAGACGAAGATCACGGCGTCCAAATACCGAAAGACGTCAGAGACACTTGAATTGGACTGAGACTCTAAGACTCTCCACTCCTCTTCCCTAATTGGGATACAGGCTTGTTATATTTTTTTATCCTGTAAGTGTTTTTAAACGCAGTGTGTGTAATAAAGTACAAAAACGTATACCTCGATATAGGTTTGCGATTGTTTCTTTTGCCATAGGATTGCCTTATAGAGAGTGTTTGGTGACACACCTTTGAAAGCAGTGGCAACCCACGGATTGAGGCTACATGTATAACCTTGGAATCTAAGTTAAGGAGGTGTTAGGTTTAGGGTTTAATAGTTTAATTTAGTGTTTTGCAATGTGGGGGGCCAACAGTTTAGAGGTTAATAGGTTTATTTAGTGGCAGAGATGTAGGAGGCCGGAGGTTTAGGGGTTAATAATTATTATTGTGACGGCGATGTTGGGGCAGCAGATTAGGGGTGTTTAGACTTGGGGTTTATGTTAGGGTGTTAGGTTTAAACTTAACTTTTTTTTCCCCCTAAACATCAATGGGGCTGCGCTACGGAGATTTTTCATTCCGCGATCGCAGGTATAAGTTTTTTTTCTAACACTCTCTCCCCATTGATGTCTATGGGGGAAAGCGCGCACGAGCACGTCAAAGCAGCCCTTGGATTTTGTGCGGTATGGAGCTTAACGCAACCATATCGCATGTACAAGGAGGCTTTTAAAAAACTTTTGTTGCGTTCATTTCGCACCCTGTTTAGTGCAAAATTTGTAATTTAGGTGAAAGGGTGCAGAATCTCACTTGATTGTGGTATATATATAACCCTTAAATCAGCTTCTCTTGAATTAAAGGGACACTCAATCAAAATGAAACTTTTATTATTCAGATAGAACATGCTATTTTAAACAACTTTCCAATTTACTTCCATTAACAAAATGTGCACAGTATTTTTATATTTAAACATTTTGAGTCACCAGCTCCTACTGAGCATGTGCAAGAATAAGTGTGTATGCATTTGTGAATGGCTGATAACTGTCACATGGTACGTGTATGCATTTGTGATTGGCTGATGGCTGTCACATGGTACAGGGGGAGTGGAAAAAGACCATTTTTAAAATTAGGAAAAAAAATCTACTATTAATTTGAAGTTCAGACTAAGTGCTATTGCATTGTCTTGTTATCTTGCATTTGTTGATTATACAAATCTACTGTGTTGACTGGTCCTTTAAGGATTGAAATCGTAGTTTAGCTTCTTTATTAAAACTTGGATACAGCTTTACAAACATATAAAAAGCTATTTTATTGTTTCTCGATGCGTTTCGATGGACTGAACCATCTTTCTCAAGAGCTTTTAAAATGAATGCTTGATACAAAGCAGTCATATTTACTTCTGCTCCATAGGCAGTTTAAATACATACATTTTTGTGCCATCTGTGAAATCACAGATTTACACCCGTTTAAAATAAGGAAATATTCTATTATAAAATAAGGAAATATTCTATTATAGAGCAATGTTCAAAAGGGAAGAAAGTCAGTACAGTACCGATACCGTCTGTGTCAAAGTCTGGGAAATGTCCAGTGTATCCCTTGTGTCCAAAAAGACTCCCTCCCAAAAGGTATACTCACAATACCTGCTGTCCGGTGTTGAGCTCAAGCCATCTGTCTGTGGTCTAGGCACAACCGCTACGGGGCAGAGGGGCTCTGTTTACCTCACGGCAGTGATACAAGCCTTTCTGCTTGGCCCCTTCACGGTATTCTAACTTGGAAGCTGACAATACGTTGTTTTAATGTGCTAATAAAAGCTAATTTTTAAATGGACTATTGGAAGGAGTGGATCGTTTATTCTTTGAAATATTCTATTATCTACATTCTTATTAGATATTAAGTTATACATCATTTACGGATGTCGTGAAAATTTAGAAAAAAAACATTAAAAATCTTTTAAATATAGATTATAAAATTAAAATAAAATTATAAATGACATATCATCGTTAATTGAAGATAAAAAATGAACCAATAAAAACATTGTTAGAACGAAGAGGAAGCCAAACATATTCATCAAAAAGTTCTCCAATCCTGTAGTATGTTATGTGAAGTTCCCAATCGAGTAGTACATGCTTTACAAGTTCCCAAATGAGTCAGCTCAAAACCTTCTGATCATGTGTTCTAAAATGTCCAATCTGTGATCTGAAAAGGCGTTCATAAAGTCTTTGTATGAACACTAAAAAATCTCATAGAAATCCATAAGATAAGCAGATTTAAATACCAGCAAACAAATAAACAAAAAGAGTAATTTGAAAATTGAATTCACCCTGTACTATATTGAAAACACACTATTAACACATTATTTGATGTTTTACTTTGTGAATTTAATTTATTTTTAGTTTCAGTGGTGTCTGCGCTCAAGCGAAATCATACAAAAATAACAGTGATTTTAAAGGTACATTGCACTGAAAACAGCCCAATTTGATTTGTATTAGGTGTAGTATTAAAGTTTAAACATACACCCAGTTTTCCCTGTGTACTTCGTCATAGCAGAGAGCTCTCACTATTTCTTTGAGAGATATCTTGAAATTGATGAGGGTCCCTGTGATTTCGGCATGGAAAAGGACGTCTAACCCAGCAAAGTTTTGCAAGTTCAACACATTTTCATGGGTTGTGGTTTAAAAACAACAACAAAAACAGCTATTTCATATATAAAAATAAACTTAAATAAGCAGTTTCTCATTCTTATACTCTGCAGCTGGAATACAAGCCATTAAAAAAAAACACATTAAGTGAAAAACAATTTTACAGTACACATCCCTTTAATACCTTTTTTTTTTACCTTAATGTTAACCCTAACCATGCCAGATCCCCCACCACAATTTACACAACTAACAGGAAGGACAACTAGCAAAATGTATTACTCTTAAGCCCAGACTCCATTCACCATTAACCCTAAATGGCTTAATTATATCAACGCAATCCTCTAATGTTAGTAACCACAGTTCCTATTCTTATTAAACCTTGTTCCTACAATACTTTTAGCTACAACCTTCTACTGCCATTAACCACGACTCCTATACCATTATTGACCATTTATCAATCAGAGTAGGATGGTCAGTTTCTTGCATTCTCTGCTCTCAATTCTGATTTATTACATAGCCAATTAATCACCAAGATTACAAGTTGCACGCTAAACTGGGTGCGCAAATAAAGCAAAAGAAATGAGCTGGTTCCTTGCATTCCTATTGGCTGAAAAATTTAAATCAGCCAATAGGATGAAAGCTACTGATATCCTATTGGCTGTTCAATCAAATCAAATTGACTGATTTGAAAATTTTTGCCAATAGGAATGCAAAGTACCCCAAATATAAAACAGGTACCTTGCATTCAATCTTTAGTGTGCGGCATCGATCGCATGCAGAGGATCCTCCACACTGGATGGCTCCGTGGCCGGAATTCTTGCTCCGCGGCCACCTCCACTCCATGCCACCTTCGCCCAGGATGAAGATAGAAGAGGACCCCGTGCTAGATGAAGATGTCGCCGCCTGGAAGAAGACCTTCACCGCCTGGAAGAAGACCTTCTCCGTCGGACTTCAGGAACGGTGAGTACCTATTTGTGGGTTAGACTTAGGCTTTTTTTTTTATTTTTTGGGGTGTTTTTTTTTTTATTAGGGATTTTTTTATTTTAATGCGCTGCAAAAGAGTTGATTGCCCTTTTAAGGGCAATGCCCATACAAATGCCCCTTTAGAGGCAATGGGTAGCTTAGGTTTTTTTAGTGTTAGTTTTTTTTTTATTTTGGGCGGTTGTGTGGGTGGGGGGTTTACTTTTAGGGGGTAACTTGTACTTTATTTTGGTAGAAGAGCTGATCGCTTTAGGGCAATGCCCTACAAAAGGCCCTTTTAGTGGATGTTTTTATTTTGGGGGGCTTTTTTATTTTTATAGGGGTATTAGATTAGGTTTAATTTTTTTATTTTTGATAATTTGGTTTATTTTTTTCTGTAATTTTAGACTTTTTTATTTTTTTGTAATTTTAGATTTATTTATTTTAATTTAATCTTAGTATTTTTTTTTTTAAGTGTTAGGATTTTTTTATTTTAATTTTAACTTAGTTTTTTTCTATTTTATGTAATTGAGGTTAATTTAGGTGGTGTTTGGTTAGGGCTCTTAGTGATTAAATTAGTTATTTGCATTGTGGGGGGATGGCGGTTTAGTGGTTAATAGTTTAATTAGGTTTATTGTGTTGTAGGGGATGGCGGTTTAGGGTTTAATAGTTTTGGTTTAGTAGTAGCGATGAGGGGGGCAGTGGTTTAGGGGCTAATAGGTTTATTTTAGCAGTAGCGATGTGGGAGGCCGACTGTTTAAGGGTGAATTGATTTATTTAGTGTTGGCTATGTGGGTGGGCAGCAGTTTAGGGGTTAATATGTTTATTATGCTATTTGCGATGCAGGGGTGGCGGTTTAAGGGTTAATAGGTAGCTTATGAGTGTTAGTTTACTTTGCAACATTTTAGTTATGAGTTTTGTGAAACATTTTTGTTTTGCAAAATTCATAACTACTGGTCTCAGATAGCGGAATGGATCGCAGAGATATAGACTATAACGCTAGCATAATAGCTGGACCAAACAACCTGTAATACAGGCGCAATGAAAATCCTGCACTCCAAAGTGATTTTTTGAGTGCGGAGTGGAGAGTTGCGTAAAGGCTAAAACGCTAGCAGTATATCTGTACCGCCACAACTTGTAATACGGGAGACCTGCATATTATGTGCACAATGGTCAATCAATTTTTCAGCGGTATAGGTGCATCGCACCGTACCGCACTTGTAATTTTGCCGAATATTAATTTTAAAATATCCTAGGAAAAGTATGGAAAGGAAGAAGATTACACATGACCGCTGTTGTAAACATAGCTGGAATCAGGATTAAAGTAAAAAAAGTGTTTTTTTTTGTTTGTTTTTTGCAGAGCATGTAAAAATTTTTGTTTTTGATGTGTTGCTTTATTTTAAAGGGAGATCCTTTAGGTTCTGGGAAGTAGGTTTATATGGTGGTGTTGTGCTGTGTGGGATTAAAAATATATAAATATATTATCTATCTGCCCCAAATGCCATCACCATGATCTTAGTCATAACAATTAGGAATTAGAAGAGAAAAAAAAGATGACCGGCCTTGTGAGCATAAAAAAAAACAAATGCTGAATTATCCCAAGCCATAAAATAAATCCTTACTTGCTAATATATTATCAGACTGCTAGTATGTGATAAACCTTAAAGGCAATAGAGACAAAAAAATTAGTTAGAGAAAAAGCACATCATTTGCCAGCATTCATATAAAAGCAATTAGAGAGCAGCACTTGATGAAGTCTAACTGCATTTATTTATTTTAGTATTCTGACAATAACAAATAGGATATGATATTGTTCTAGTAATAAGTGCTGAGTTTTCAGTACTAAATGTTTGTCACGGTTTTCAGGCTGTAACTTGATGTAATGGCAAAAGACCTGCTGCACATCTCTAGACTTTCAAGTACTATTAATATGTGTGACAACCTCTTAAGTATTATATTTATTTATCATTGTCTGATTTATTTATTGCACACACACATACACACACACACACACATACAAGCTCACATACACACACACTTGTACACACACACACATACAAGCTCACACACACACACACTTGCACACACACACACATACAAGCTCACATACACACACACTTGCACACACACACACATACAAGCTCACATACACACACACTTGCACACACACACACACATACAAGCTCACATACACACACACTTGCACACACACACACATACAAGCTCACATACACACACACTTGTACACACACACACATACAAGCTCACATACACACACACTTGCACACACACACACATACAAGCTCACATACACACACATAAACATATAAACATACACAAAGGGAATACCCGCATTTATAAAACATGGGTCCGGTCTGCCTACTAATTCCATGCCACTTGAAAAACTCACCGGTCTGGGTGCTAACCTGGCATTCTCAGAAAGACTGGGTTAACATCTGATGGCTCAGACAGTTAACCCCAGACAAGCCTGAGTGCAAAGCCCAAAAGGAAAATACATACATACATACAAACATAATTGGTCCATGTGCCATGTTAACGTCCCTTCTTACCTAGATTTCTAACCTACAGCAATAGCAATACATGTTAACTTCCAATCAAACACTTAAATGCAAACAAGGATGTTACAGCTATTTATAACCCTCCCTAGATACAGATAGGTGTACTGTACTCTCAAACCAGAATGGGCAAACATCCCATGACACTGGTAAATCTCACAGCTCCAGATGCTCAGCTGGCACTATCTTAAAAGCTAGGTTAACCCCAGATAAACCTGGGTGCAAAGCCCAAAAAGGAAAGATCACAAATAAATGTCAAACACAACACACAGATTAGCAGGCACTTACTCAGATGCACACAGTTAAATTGAAGCATAAAATGAAGAGTTAGTTACATCATACAGTATATACAGTATACTTTACTCACAAACTTTTCCATTGTTTTTATTATATATTTTGAACACAGATAAACATTCATTGTAATAAAAAGAAAAAAAGTGATTTTCTATAGCTTCTAATTTGACACTTAAGAAAAAAATGATTAAGGTGGACAATTTATCAAGTAAAGAACCTGACACTATCAATCACTATTTGTGATGCAACATTTGTGAAGCAAAATTGAACATTGCACAAGAGCTTTCTTGTGCAATGCTGGCAATTGCATGAGAGCTGGGCATAGCAAACACTCTAAACAAGTGAGTGTTAGGGTGAGTTATCAAGTCACCTCTGAGTTGACTCAAAGATCACCAGAGAAAAGCAGATGCATATTTTAAACCCTTGACCCAAAAATGACGTATATATACGTCATGCGGTACTTTGCCTATCGTAGCGCATGACGTATGTATATGTCCTAGCTTTAGGAAGCTACAGTAGCTGCTGTTCCTGAGCTGCAGGCTTCAATCTTCATATGGTAATGGAGTACAATTAGTGCTTCGGTTTCATATGAAGGTATATGCCTGATCATTAAAGACAGTGACACTGTGTGTGTGTGTGTCCCTGTATGTAACAATCATCTGCTGGTGCAGGCAGGTGGTGTGGACAGGAAGGCAGGTGGCTGGTAGGTGGCCCAGCTCAGTAGCAGAAGAGGTCCTCCAGAAGGACAGAAGTCTTCATCCAGGCGGCATCTTCTATCTTCATCCATCCGGTGCGGAGTGGGTCCATCTTCAAGACATCCGACGCGGAGCATCCTCTTCATCCGACGGCTACTGGAACAATGACAGGTCCTTTAAATGATGTCATCCAAGATGGCGTCCCTTGAATTCCGCTTAGCTGATAGAATTCTATCAGCCAATCGGAATTAAGGTAGAAAAAAATCCTATTGGCTGATGCAATCAGCCTATAGGATTGAGCTCGTATTCTATTGGCTGTTCCAGTCAGCCAATAGAATGCGAGCTCAATCCTATTGGCTGATCCAATCAACCAATAGGATTTAACTTCAATCCTATTGGCTGATTGCATTAGCCAATAGGATTTTTTCTACCTTAATTCCGATTGGCTGATAGAATTCTATCAGCCAATCAGAATTCAAGGGACGCCATCTTGGATGACGTCATTTAACCCTTTAAGGACACAGCTTTCAGTTTGCTCAATTGTTTTATGACGGAAAAAATCCGTCATATGTCCTTAAGAGGTTAAAGGACCCGTCATTGTTCCAGTAGTCATCATATGAAGAGGATGCTCCACGACGGATGTCTTGAAGATGGACCCGCTCCGTGCCGGATGGATGAAGATAGAAGATGCCGTCTGGATGAAGACTTCTGCCTGTCTGGAGGACCACTTCTGCCCGATTGGGTGAAGACGTCTCAAGGTAGGGTGATCTTCAGGGGGTTAGTGTTAGGTGTTAATAAGGGGGGATTGGGTGGGTTTTAGAGTAGGGTTGGGTGTGTGGGTGGTGGGTTGTAATGTTGGCGGGGGTAAAGAGCTGATTACTTTGGGGCAATGCCCCGCAAAAAGGTAATTTAAGGGCTATTTGTAATTTAGTGTAGGGTAGGGATTTTTATTATTTTGGGGGGCTCTTTTATTTTATTTGGGGGATTAGATTAGGTGTAATTAGTTTAATTTTTTTAAATTATTTTATTATTTTCTGTAATTTAGTGGGGGGGGGGGGGGGGTTCCGGAATTTAGATAATTGTATTTAATTGTATTTAATTGTAGTTAGTCTAGGGAATACATTTAATTATAGTGTAGTGTTAGGTGTAATTGTAACTTAGGTTAGGTTTTATTTTACAGGTAAATTTGTCTTTATTTTAACTAAGTAGTTATTAAATAGTTAATAACTATTTAATAACTATTTAACCTAGTTAAAATAAATACAAAGTTGCCTGTAAAATAAAAATAAACCCTAAGCTAGATACAATGTAGCTATTAGTTATATTGTAGCTAGCTTAGGGTTTATTTTATAGGTAAGTATTTATTTTTAAATAGGAATAATTTAGTTAATTGTAATAATTTTATTTAGATTTATTGAAATTATATTTAAGATAGGGGGTGGTAGGGTTAGGGTTAGACTTAGGTTTAGGGGTTAAGAACTTTAATATAGTGGCGGCAACGTTGTAGGCGGCAGATTAGGGGTTAATAATTGTAGTTAGGTTGTGGGCGACAGATTAGGGGTTAATAATTGTAGCTAGGTTGCGGCGACGTTGTGGGCGGCAGATTAGGGGTTAATAATTGTAGTTAGGTTGCGGCGACGTTGTGGGCGGCAGATAAGGGGTTAATACATATAATGTAGGTGGCGGCGGTGTCCGGAGCGGCAGATTAGGGGTTAATATTATAATGTAGGTGGCGGCGATGTCGGGGGCAGCAGATTAGGGGTTAATATGTGTAAGATTAGGGGCGTTTAGACTCGGGTTCATGTTAGGGTGTTAGGTGTAGACATAAATATTTTTTCCCCCATAGGAATCAATGGGGCTGCGTTAGGAGCTGAACGCTGCTTTTCTGCAGGTGTTTTTCAGCAGAATCTGCCCCATTGATTCCTATGGGGAAATCATGCAAGAGCACGTTTAGCCAGCTCACCGCTACCATAAGCAGCGCTGGTATTGAGGTGAGATGTGGAACAAAATTTTGCTCTTTGCTCACTTTTCTGTGGCCGGGTTTAAAAAAAAAGTAATACCAGTGTTGTTTGTAGGTGAGAGGTGAGCATAAACTGCTCTTTAGCACCGCAAGCCTTACCGACAAAAACTCGTAATCTAGCCAATACTGTTTTAAAACCATTTAAAACTGTTGCTTTGTAAGCAATTTGCATTGTTTCACATTCCAAGGATATACTATTTGAACATCCCGTTATGTTTTTCTTCTATTCATTTCTACAGCTAATTAGGGACTCCTGCACTGATCAAACTTACATTTTGTAGAACATTGTAATATAATATGTATAATTTGTGTTTGTGTGTGTATATATATATATATATATATATATATTTACCTTTGTATTTATATATATATATCTATACATATATATATTTATATATATATAGGTATAGATATATAGTTGTAAAAAAAAAACATAATTAGATATATATAGAAGTATATATTTAAAAATAAAAATATTTTTTTTTCTATGTGAAGAACATTGGAATGTAAAATACACAGTGTCGGGCGATAAGTGTTAGATTTTTTAAACAGCACACTCTATTAAAGTCTATGTGGAGAAGAAGCTTGCAAGAACAGGATATCTGAAGTCCTGAAGTGAGTCAACTTGTAATATTCACGGTAATCCGCCCGTGCTAAAATTTTACTTCTAGGGGTGTTTGCGCAAGAGCTAAAGCACTAAATAGCGTGGCACTTATAATCTGGCCTTTAGTTTTCACAAACATTATTTCTCTAAGGGGAGTTCCATGCATATATTTATGACAGATCGTTAGTGTAACATTTAAATAGGTGCAGAATTCGCGCCACTGAGCTCCGACCAGCATCAGGAGTGTGCGGCGATGACGTCAGCACCGCACGCATCCTGAACCGACACTGCACCTGGCAACAAGCAGGGAAGGAGATGCTGTGCCCATAGCAATGGCTAGAGTGGCGCGGCGTGACATCTCTGTTGGTCTCTCTCTCCCCTGCTCTTTTGCTCTCTCCCCCCTCTTTCACTATCTCTCTTCCCTCTTTTTCTCTCTCTCCCCCCACTCTTTTGCTGTCTCCCCCCTCTTTCACTATCTCTCTTCCTTCTTTTTCTCTCTCTCCCCCCTCTCTTTTGCTCTCTCCCCCCTCTCTTTTGCTCTCTCCCTCTCTTTTGCTCTCTTTCCCCCTCTCTTTTGTTCTCTCTCTCCTCTATTTTGCTCTATCCCCCCTCTCTTTTGCTTTCCCCCCTCTTTTGCTCTCCCTCCCCCTCTTTTGCTATCTCCCCCCTCTTTTGCTTTCTCTCCCCTCCCCTTTTGCTCTCTCTCCCCCTCTCTTTTGCTCTCTCCCCTCTCTTTTGCTCCCTCTCCCCCCTCTTTTGCTTGCTCTCCCCCTCTTTTGCTCTCTCCCCCCTCTTTTGCTCTTTCTCCGCCCTATCTTTTGCTCTCTCTCCCCCTATCATTTGCTCTCTCTTCACCTTCTCCTTTGCTCTCTCCCCCACTTTTTTGCTCTCTCTCCCCCCTCTTTTGCTCTCTCCCCCCTCTCTTTTGCTCTCCAACCCTCTTTTGCTCTCTCTTCCCCCTCTTTTGCTCTCTCCCCCCCCCCCCTCTTTTGCTCTCTCCCCCCTCATTTGCTCTCTCTCCCCCCTATTTTGCTCTCTCTCCCCCCTCTCTTTTGTTCTCTCTCCCCCCTCTTTTGCTCTCTCTCTCACCCCCTCTTTTGCTCTCTCTCCCCCCCTCTTTTGCTCTCTCTCCCCCCCCTCTTTTGCTCTCTCTCCCCCCCCTCTTTTGCTCTCCCCCCCCCTCTTTTGCTCTTTCTCCCCCTTCTCCTTTGCACTCTCTCCCCCCTCCCTGTGCCAGTGATTCCCCTGAAAGAAATCTTTACAAGTCGCTGCTGCTTTAGACATTTTTTATCCCCTCAAAAACCTCTTTCTCTTTATCCCCCTTTGTAACTGTCTCAGCCAATCAGCTGCACACCAGCCGGCAGCATTTACTTCTGATTGACTGCTGTGGTAGAGCCTCTGTTCTCTTGCAAGTAAAGCTCTCGTGCTCTCCAGGCAGACAAAGACTTTTGAGCGGACATTAAGCCTCCACCCACATTCACTTCTCAGCCAATCCCAGTACTCACTGCCTCTCCTCACGTGCCGGGACTCCAGCCAATCTCTTTTCAGCTAGATCATTGTCTAATGGCTCTGGCTGCCAGCTTCTGGAGCGTACCATTCTGTTACTTCTACCTGACTGTTGAAGGGGGGAACCGCTGCACCGCGGGATGACAGCACGGCCTCAGCCTCTGCAGCGTAAGATGCCTAAAGCTTCAGCTCTCAGCTGTTATGTTACAACTGAGAGCTGGAGCTCCGTAATTCACCTTGATGCAGCGTAAGCCAACATTCCTTTGAGGTTGCGCACGCAACTGTCGACGGCGAGAGACGCGTTACAAATGTGATTATAGCATAGATTTGCACTATATCACTTTTTAGTTTATTATATTTTGTTTATTCGTGATTTTATATAGTGTGACTTTTTAACACATAATTGCTAAAAACATGTGCACGCTTCTGAAGTCCTATGAGTCTATGTAGGTTTACTGTTCACAAAGGATGCAAAGAGAATTAAGCTAATTTTATATGTTGCAAAAGCTGAAAATCTCTGAGAAGCAATTACACTTCTAAGCTGCCTGCAGCCATTTTGTAAGAGGTACTGCAGGAAATATAGGTATTTATAAATATTTTAACGTTGTAGAAAATGTATTGAGCTACTCAGCATTATAATACCAGTAGGATTTATTATGCATGGCTATAACCAAATGCATATTACACAATAATAGTATAGAGAACATCTAAAGGGCTTATGTAAAGTTATAAACCACAAACAAATTGTCTTAATTTCATATAATGTGGGATCTATAATAATTATAATGTTTTATGCTAAAGCCCACCCCACTTACAAGGGTCAATCAGAACTAAGGGCTCCAATAGGTATACAAATAAAACTATCTTAGCAGATATTAAACTACACTGTGTTGTGGCTATTTGGTAAATTAATTGTACCCTACAGAGGCCTAGTTTCCATTGAGGTGGTAATCTTTGGAAACTAGTGGTCAAAACTTTTATCTCTATTAAAGTCTATGGAGAGTTTGAATGGTTATACTAGTTTCCAAACTTTATAACCTAAATGCAAACTAGGCCAGAGGTGGAATGAGAACTATGTAGTTAAATCTAAATGTACATTTTCAAAGTTTTAATAATTATAATGAGCTACTCTGCCTAACAATACCAATAGGATTAACACATCATATGCTAATCAAGGTTATACCATGTTTTTGTTTTAAATTAATTGATATTTTATATTTTTAATACAGAAGGTAATACTAACACTATGAAGAAGGTTCCATATTCTACTACATTTTACTGTCTTATCTGCTGGTGAGTGCAAAATTATCATATGTGGTGCTAAATTATTATACTTTTTATAGGTCTGGTGAACATATTAATGAAAAAAAAACTAATTTGTTTAATACACTGTATTGTATATGTGTTTTACAGATGAAGGCAATATCATGGGTTAATGAAAGGAAGAACAACCTGGAACGAAATCCAGGAAAAAAAGACAGGGGATTCAGCACTCTTTTAGAAAAAAGCTCACAACTACAGAATATGCAATGCTGATTTAATCGTGGAAACAGCGGTCTCTCTCACCATGAGAGCACTGTAGCACAATATAAGGTATCACAATTTACTATATACACAAATAGAATACCAGAGTAGGGAAAAAAGTGCAAAAGTGGAACATACCAATATATAAAAACCATATGAAAACCTGACCTGGATGCCAGCACAGAAGTGAAGATTACCTGCTAAACAATACTTGGAATAAATCAGGAGACGTAATTAACCCTCTACACCCTGCTGCGATCAGTACCCCAAGGATAGCTCACAGTACAAGGGGTTATATACTGGGCAGGTAACGTATGGGATCTAAGAGGGAAAATGGAGTCTCCTAAAGGTTAACAGAAAGATTGAACAATACGGCATTAAATACAGGTACATATAAAGCATATATGTAGGGGGGGGACCCCCCAGACTCACTACACCCAGCTGCACACACGCCTCCTAAATATGTACACAGTCAGTAAATGCAGAGATGAATAGTAAAAGCATGCATTTAGGCAGAAATAACGTATCAAAAAGTCCAGCAAATTAGTATAAGGTCCGTTGCTAGGTGGTTGTTATGCAAGCTTGTCATAGAATGCAGATGTAGCAATTGGTATCCAGAAGCTGAGCAAAAGACTCACATGTAGCAGGGTAAGCTTGTCAAGCAATAGGTAAGCATACATCTGTCAGTATATGAATAAATCACCGTGGAATATGCAACCCCCCTCGACAGGGAGATCATGCGAACACTGCACAGAAAATTATCTGTTACCAAAAGTTCTTGCGAAACTGTGAGTCAAAGCAATATGACCTTATCTTCCTGGAAAGTGTTGCTTATCCGTTATGCCGATCCATGCTCTTTACTGATGCAGGCAAAGTTAGCGATGATCACGGCCTGACGAAGCCCTGTCTGATATACAGAAGAGCGGCTGAAATGTGCGTCGGCATTGGTGTAGTCGACCGGATCTTGTGATGTACGCTGGCACAGTCGTGTGCTCTGGTCCTGCCTATGGAGGTGCGGTGTAACAGACACCAGACAAGACTAACGGCTTTCAGCTCTAACTTTGCCTGCATCAGTAAAGAGCATGGATCGGCATAACAGATAAGCAACACTTTCCAGGAAGATAAGGTCGTATTGCTTTGACTCACAGTTTTGACAAGAACTTTTGCTAACAGCTAATTTTCTGTGCAGTGTTCGCATGATCTCCCTGTCGAGGGGGTTTGCATATTCCACGGTGGTTTATTCATATACTGACAGATGTATGCTTACCTATTGCTTGACAAGCTTACCCTGCTACATGTGAGTCTTTTGCTCAGCTTCTGGATACTAATTGCTACATCTGCATTCTATGACAAGCTTGCATAACAACCACCTAGGCCATTTCTGCCTAAATGCATGCTTTTACTATTCATCTCTGCATTTACTGACTGTGTACATATTTAGGAGGCACTCCCCCTTATGACTGCTTAGATTCCTTTTACCTTCCCTGCCCAGCAAGTTTACCTCCGTCTTGGAGGTGCTGTGTGCAGCTGGGTGTAGTGAGTCTGGGAGGTGTCCCACCTATATATATATATATATATATATATATATATATATATATATATATATATATATTTTATATATTCGTATGTTCTACTTTTGCACTTTTTTCACTACTCTGGTATTCTATTTGTGTATATAGTAAATTGTGATACCTTATATTGTGCTACAGTGCTCTCATGGCGAGAGAGACCGCTGTTTCCACGATTAAATCAGCATTGCATATTCTGTAGTTGTGAGCTTTTTTTCTAAAAGAGTGCTGAATCCCCTGTCTTTTTTTCCTGGATTTCGTTCCAGGTTGTTCTTTCTTTCATTAACCCATGACAATTATCCTAAGGGTCTGCACCAATTTTCTCTTTGTTGGATATATAGACATGTAGGTTGGTCTATAATATCTTGGTATAAGCTCTTTAATAAGCAGCAGTTGCGTCCCCTCTGTAACTTTCTCGATTATATATATATATATATATATATATATATATATATATATATATATATATATATATATATATATATATATATATATATATATATATATATATATAAAATCTTCCAAGTTTCTCTATCCTACAAATCTTTCTTTGTAGGTTAAAATGACAGTCTAGTAATAAAAAAAATTATTATTGTAATAGCAATAACTATTTTAGTGGTAACTTTTAGTGTTTATGAGACATACAGAGCATAGATCTGTATGTCCTGTGCATTGAATCCAGAGATTGTTCCTGTGATACACATTGTTGCCAACAAACTTCATAAATATCACTGATAAATCCATAACATAACTGTGCTACAGAGCATGTGCCACACATCATGTGACAAAACCAACAACCAACAGAACACAATTAAATATAGGTCATGTGCCACACAGCATGCAACTAGTCTTGAAGAGTATATTGTACTTGACATAGTTAACTTGCATGGCTTATTCCACAGATGATATAACTATGCAATAATAAATATATTGCACGTTATAAAAATATAACTTCCTGAATCTTTGATAACCATACTCCACTCAATGGGGTCAATTTATCAAGCTCTGTACGGCTTGATGCCCCGTGTTTCCGGCGAGCCTTCTGGCTCACCGGAAACAGAAGTTATGAAAGACCGCTTCTCCATAACCTGTCCCCCCGCCCGCTCTGAGGCGGAGGACAGAAATCAACCCGATCCTCTATGATCGGGTTGATTGATACGACCTGCTAGCGGTCGATTGGCCGCGAATCTGCAGGGGGCAGCATTGCACCAGGAATTCACAAGAACTGCTGGTGCAATGATAAATGCTGACAGCGTATGCTGCCGGCATTTACCCATGTGCAGAGGAAATGATATGCTACTTCGTATCATGTCCGCTCGCAGATTAATAAATTAACCCCAATATGTTGTTATTGAGGAGACTTAAATAGACATGAGAGTCAAAATAAAATGTTCATAATCCAGATAGAGCATGCAATTGTACAAAAGTTTCCAGTTTACGTCTATGATCTAATTTGCTTCTTTATCTATGTATCCTTTGTTGAATAACATTCTTAGATAGGATCAGGAGCAGCAATTAACTACTTGGAACTAGCTGCTGATTGGTGGCTGAATATGTATGTCTCTTGTCATTGTCCTTTTAAATAAAAAAAAGAATGATATAATATGTAATATGTATCATATTATTTTCATTGGAATTGCTTCTTATTTGGCAATATCCCAGCATATCAGTGTAGCTCCCTTTAAACGTACAGACCTATAGTACAAGTGAAGCGCAAAAATGCAAACATTGTGGAGCATTAACATCAATGGAGAGCAATATGAATAATAGTATTTCTCTGTTGCTGTAGATACATCCCATATCTTAGTGCATATACAAAATACAAACAGTAACAGATAAATGCATACATATTTTAGCTATAATAATAATTATAATAATAGACAATTGTGAGCTGAGTAATATTAGCTCCATCTGGGAAATTTACTTGCCCTGATTAGCGGTAGGCGGGCAGCATCCGCTGACCTCAGTTAACATTGTTTGTGCAGCAATACCCACTGCTCTTGTGCAAACAATTGTGCATGAGCCGGGCTTTATATCACTCTGATAAAATTGGCTTCATTTAACTTGAGGTGGCAGCAAGAGGTTAACTAAGTCTGCAACTTCATAAACTGGGTCCATAGACTAATACTATGGGACCGATTTATCACTGTCTGTTCGACATGATACGCTGTAGCGTATCATGTCTGACAGACATCGCTAAATGTTGACAGCATATGCTGTAGGCATTTAACATTGCACAAGCAGTTCTGGTGAACTGCTTGTGCAATGCTGCCCCCTGCAGATTTGCGGCCAATCAGCCGCTAGCAGGGGGTGTCAATCAACCCAAATGTATAGGATCGGGCAGATTGCAGGCCGCAGCCTCAGAGGCAGCAGACCAGTTATGGACCGCTGCTTCATAATTGCTGTTTCCGGCGAGCATGAAGGCTCACGTGTAAACAGGGGCATTAATCTCCATTCGGAGCTTGATAATTCGACCCCTATGTATTGTGCATGTATAAATGCATATAAGAAGGAAGAGCAATAAATGTTTCACTATATTGCAACATAAACAGATTATTGACACAGCTATTGCAAAAAAATCTTCTAAAACATCACATTTGCTCAGACAACTAAATTATTTTGTTTAGTACAATATGGACTACTTAATTATGAGAGGATCCCATGTTGCGCATCACGTTTTCGGAAGATGTTAGTATTTTTACACAATTCTCTAGATAAAATACTTTTTTGCATAACATTTATTTTATAATATAACAAAATAGAAATATCTTGTGAAATAAACAGAAAGGTTTTTTCAAAAATGTTACATTAATTGATCTGTTTTACTCAGTTCATGCTTACAAGCAAATCCTAAAAAAGTATGGTGAAAGGGACAGTCTACACCTTGCTCATCTTAAAGTCTTACCTTAGATTAAGCTGCAAATAGCCTCCGGCACCCTTTCTATATAATGCAGCAGGAATGGTAAAAAAGCTATTTAAATTGAATATTGTTTCTGGCCACTTTGAAAAGGCTGCCAAGCTCCACCCACTGATGACATCATGATCATAGCGCTGCGGAATCTGTTGGCGCTCTACAAATAACCGATAATAATAATAATAATCTGGGCTGGATTTGGCATCAGATCACAAAAGGCTCACTAGTTGAATTCAACAGCCTGTCAAAGCAAAGAGACTAGATGCAGCCCAGATTGTGATATCATCAGTGGGCGGAGCTTGGCAGCCATTTCAAAATGGCTAGAAACAATATAATTTTAAAATAACTTTTTTTCTGCTCCTGCTGCATGATATAGATACGGTGCAGGAGGCTATTTACAGCTTAATGTTAGGTAAGCCCTTGAGATGACTATGGTGTAGACTGTCCCTTTAACTGGAAGTTAAAATGTGCTTTATTTACTGATTATTTCTGCTCACTGGTATTTTTTTCTGTCATGTGTGTGCATATATAAATAATAATATAATATATTATAATTATTTAAGCAATAATTTTATTTAAATTCTTATTTGGAAAAAAACTGCAACAGCTTTACATATCTTTGAGTTAATGGAACTTACTATTAAAAATGGCACTATATTGTCGCTGCTTTATTCTCTATTATAGATTTTATATTGAAAAATAGTCAATGGATAGATAATTGAGTATTTTTTTATTTAGATTACGAGTTGTGCGTTCATGTTTTAACGCTGAAAAAATGGTAATAGCACCGCAGCCATTACAAGTCTTGTCGGTATAGCTGTACCGCAAGCCTTTTAGCCTGTAAAGCAATGTCAGTACCGCACTCGTAAAAATTAAACATTTTTATTGGACTTCCATAGCGCTGCCATTACAAGTTTTGTGACAAGATCCGTTTCGCAATCTGAGAGCAGTAGTTTTACGCTACAAAACTGTTGCACAAAACTCATAACTAAACTGTTACAAAGTACACTAAACACCCATAAACTACCTATTAACCCCTAAACTGAGGCCCTTCCGCATCGCACATACTATGATTAACTTATTAACCCCTAATCTGCCACTCCCGACATCGCCGCCACTAATAAAAATTATTAGCCCCTATTCTGCCGCTCCCCGACATCGCCGCCACTATAATAAAGTTATTAACCCCGAAACCGCCACCCTCCCGCATTGCAGACGCTATTTAAATATTTGATGACAAAAGAAAGAAGAGCTTTCGATGGCACTACTGGTATTGTGTCATTATTCCCAATTGAGATTCCCTGTGTAATATTCACTAGGGAAAGGTATACTAATATATGGGATAGGACAGGGGTGCTGTACATTAAGGAAATTACTTAGAGAGGGGGACCAATTGCAGAAGCGAAAGGAAAAGAATGTACTTTAATAGCACTCCCCAATACTGGAAGGAGGGACCACTATATACTAGTAGAGAAAAGCCCAGAGTATTGGCGGATGTTTTAAAACTTAACTTTTAATATAAAATGTTAAAAATACTCAATAAAATTAAAAACACAGTTGTGGACCACAAGACGAACAAATTATGTTACTAGGGTGGAAGACACCAGGAAAGGATTACTTATATGTCTTGGTATAATACTAATAGATACAAATCCTGGGTGTATGTGTGACTTTTTGTGCTTTAACACACCCTCAGTGATGAGGGTATTAGTTGTGTACTTATAAGGTAATACTCAAGGTACTGTCAGGTGATCTGTAGAATATTTAGACCCCCCTGTTTGACCCAATCATGGGCTAAGGATGCAGCATCCATGTGGTTACACTGGTAGTACTAACAAGTAATTACTGATCTCTGAGCCCGTTTGTAATTTAAGCTGGAATAGCTAGTTTTACTAGTGTAGAGCTGAAATAAGACTAGAGGGTTCACAGGTAACTGTCTCAGATAAAGGTCAGAGTTAAAGTTAATTTAATGCTGGTGGTCACCTTGAGAAGCGTGTGTTAAATCATCCGCCAATACTCAGGGCTTTTCTCTACTAGTATATAGTGGTCCCTCCGCCCAGTATTGGGGAGTACTATTAAAGTACCTTCTTTTCGTTCACTATTTAAATATTATTAACCCCTAATCTGTCGTACACCCACATCGCACCTGCTATACTAAAGATAATAACCCCGCCACTATAATAAACCTATTAACCCCTAAACCGAAAGCCCCCTACATCGCAATAAAATAATTTAAACTAGTAACCCCTAAACCTAACGCCCCCTAACATTATATTAAAATTACAATTTCCCTATCTTAAATTAAATTAAAACTTACTTGTCAAATTAAAAACAACAAAGTTTAAACTAACAATTAAACTAATATAACTCTTAAACTAAAATTAAACTACCAATTAAATAAACTATATTACACATTAAAAAAATCCTTACACTACTCTAAAAATTACAAACTGGGGGCGGAGCCTGACCGGCAAAGGAGATTGTAGCATAGGCACTGGGTTCCGTGCAGTGTGAACAACAAAGGTAGATTATCACCTATTTAAGTGGCTAAAAACTCCTCACAACAGTTGCAGAGTGAACAACGGAACTTCGTCCGAGAATCAGAGGCGGACACAGAACCACTATAGGGCTGTAACATGCCTCTGGAGACTTGCTGAAGACGGCAACGGAGTGAAGAAACGCCATCTTGCCACACACTGTGGAATGAAAATACGTGCTGTGACCATTCCACGATATCACTCGTAACAAAAGCAAACATGAAGGTATGAGTGATTAATGCAGGCATTTAAGGCTACACATCTCTTGGCCCTTAAAAACAACACCAGCAATGATGGTAGTAGCTATAAAAAGGGCACAAATAATAAACTAAGCCATGTAATGAAAGAGGCTAGCTTATAGACAGTAAACTCACAATATATCACGAGTCACGACACTAGCCCTGTGGTAAACTTTAAGGGTCAACAATGCGAGTATAAGAATTACTCTGATCACAGAATAAAATATGAACACTGCCATCAATTTTACTAAATGTGCTTATATTGGTACACACTAAGTTTACAAAGGAGAAATAGGCATGACAGTGAAAGTGAGTCAACCATACATATGCTATAATAGTATTTCTTGCTACAACTATCCTATAAGAGTTATTAAACAAATTCTGAGAGGAAAACCTTAACCTACAACAAGTATTGAAAAAGGGACATATCTGAGAGGTCTAGAAAACTAGCTCCAGAGTGGCATCATATTCGGAAATAATTATAAGGGATCAAACCCCCAGGAAGACAAGGGAGAACACTAATTATTTACTGGACCCAGGCTCTGGGGACATAAATATATATTTCCAAGATCTGCTCCATAATGTCAGCAAGAAAATTAAATAAACCGACATCAGTAGGTAAAGCTGCAGCTGCAAGCATGTTTTTTAGAGCCTTAAAAGGAGAAAGGCAGACAGACCCTCAAGAAACAGACATGAAAAAGGAGCCGGACTTAGACTCTAATACTCAGGATTGTTCAGATGACTTGACACCACTTACGAAAGTGGATATAAAAAATCTAGTCTCCAAATAAGATATCAACATAAACTTTGAAAAAATGTGGTGGAAAATGGATGCAATACAATCTACAGTCAAGAATAGCCTGCAGAAATAAGACAAGACATTCAAGATTTTGGCGCCAGAGTCTCAACTCTGGAGGATAATGAAAACTCCACTGAAGAAAAGATGGACACAATCTCTCACCAGGTACTAACACAACAACAAGATATTGATAGCCTAAATGAAAAATTAGATCTATAAAATCATACCAGATGATGTAACATCAGACTCAAGGGAATCCCAAAATCTATATCACAATCGGATCTTAAAGATTACTTAAAAGCAAATCTTTCAGTCCATCACAGGCCAAATTGATGCAGATGGCTTTGAAATGGAAAGGGCACATTGGGCCCTTAGAGCAAAGCCGAAGGGGGACTAGCCCCCAAGAGATGTGATTGTTAAGATGCTAAGTTTCCCGGAAAAAGAATCCATCCATCAAGCAGCAAGAAAGAATCCAACCATTAAGTTCCAAGGCTCAGTGGTTCAGTTCTACCAGGACTTATGCATCAGAACCCTACAAAGAAGGAGCGCACTCAGGCCTCTTACTCTATTACTTCGCAAAAATCAGGAGAACTATTGCTGGGGGTTTCCGTTTGCTTTGCACATTCATCATGATAGAAAAGTGCTGTCAATCAGGAACCGACAAGACATCCCAGAAATATGTTCTTATTTGAAAATCGATCCTACAAAACTGCCCTCAGATACACAAGACCCAGAAGGAGAGTGTCAGGATTAATTCTGCTTTTCCTAAAAGGCAGAAGAAAGAACAACAGAGAAATAATTTTGAACCACAACTGCAGCCTTAAGAAATATTGTAAATGTAGTTAGGCAGATATCAGATACATATATGTAACAAGGGCGCAACTGTTGTTTTAATATGTAAGAAGATATCTGTCTGGCAATTAATATTGGTTTTAATCTGAATCTGCAGCTAAGCAACAAGTGTGGGAATGCAAAGTGCAATTCAATGTACCCAAAGCAATAGTAAAGTTGTGATAATAAAAGATACAGAAGCAATTTTACATGGCAGGAATCTTAACAGAGCAGGAATAATATCAGCATAATAAACTCCTGACTGTTATTGAATAGCAGAAAACTTCAGTAATAAAACTTAGCTGTAGTATGCGACAAAACATCAGAATCTTTGTAACTTCCTTTCATCTACTTGATTAGCATTCTAATTTAGTTAGATATTAAGAGGAGGCTTTTAAAGAGACAATTACGTTATAAGGAAAGGTTCAGTTTATATTCAGGATTGCGGTGTGTAATAATGGTAAGATAGAATGTTGAATTCTTACCAAGTTGTAGAAGGTACAAGTCCGTTTAGGTAAGTAGTTTTGTTTGAAACAGGGAGGTCCGGTACTGGTAAGCGCTTGCAAGGAAGATTGAGAGTAGCAAGTATGAGTTCCGGTGGTTTGTGACGTCACAGCCGGCTCGGTTGAGCAGAGATCCTGTGTCAGGTGCAGCAGCTGCTGAGGAGAGTGAATCCTGAGTAGATCGGTTGCAGCACAGAAACAGAATTCTAAGCAACTAACAATAGGTTAGTTGATCCTTTATACGTTGTGAGTGGGAGGGATTTACAAGAAAGGTGCAAGGATATAAGCACCAAAGGTTGCACAAAGAGTTAGGTTAGCATATAATCATGACAGGACCCCCACCAAAGATCAACACCGGGGATCAGGTCGAGAACGGTCCGGATGACGGAGGTGAAACTGAGCCAAGAGGCGAGGAGCAGAGAGATTGGAAGAGGGCTCCCAAGAGTCCTCCGAATCCGGATAACCCTTCCAGTGAACCAAATACTGTACGCCACCTCGCACCATACGGGAGTCCAATATCTTCTGTACCTCATATTCAGATTGAGGAATTGGAATGGAAGGCAGATGCAGGTCATGGACAGCATGGTCACGTAGAGTCCGGTAGGGTTTGAGTAGACTTATGTGAAAAGTAGGGTGTGTCTTCATTGAAGCCGGCAAGGTAAGGGTGACAGCATTGGAGTTCACAATCCGGAGGATGGGAAAAGGACCAATATAAGTTGAAGATAACTTCTTAGTTGGGAATGGCAACCGTAGATTTCACGTTGACAACCATACATAGTCTCCTATCCGATAGTTAGGGGACGGATTCCTCTTTCTATCGTAATACTTTTTGTAGCGATCCTTTGCCATCCTTAAGTGTCGTTCTGTTACAGAGAAGGAGTCGGAGATGGTGTTTATTATCTCATTAACTACAGGACAAGAATTGGTAGCTGAATTATCCCAATGAAAGGAGGGATGAAACCCATAGTTAATGAAAAAAGGAGTTGATTTTGTCGAGGTGTGGAAGGAGTTATTTAAATGCAAACTCGGCAAAGGGTAATAGATCCAACCAATTATCTTGCCTAGCGGTTACGAAACATCTTAGATATTGTTCTATCCACTGGTTTGTTCTTTCAGTTTGGCCATTCGTTTGTGGATGGAAAGAAGTACTTAACCTCCTAGAGACACCTAATGCTTGACATAATTGTTTCCAAAATTTGGAAGTGAACTGAGTACCTCTAACAGAAGTTATAGATTCGGGTATTCCATTTAACTTGAAGACATGATTTATTAGTAGGTTTACAGTTTCTGCTGAAGTGGGCAATTTATGGAACGGTATGAAATGAGCCATTTTACTGAAAAGATCTACCACTACTAGAATTGTGTTGTTTCTACTGGAGAGTGGTAAGTCAACTATGAAATCCAAAGCTACATCGGTCCATGGACGGGTTGGTGTCGGTAGGGGAATGAGTTCCCCAGTAGTTGAGGTCTTAGGTGTTTTTGAGATAGTGCAAGTTTTACAAGTCTTTACAAATTCTGAGACATCATGTGATAGTGTAGGCCACCAAAAGTATCTCTTTACTAATTCTTGCGTTTTAGTGATTCCCGGATGTCCTACCATTGCTGAATCATGGAGAGAGCTTAATACGGTCTGACGGAGAGGAAAAGGTACATAAACTTGTTCTTGATGATACAATAACCCATCAGGACGTAGAGAAAGCTCACCAATGGGTTTAGTGTTATCCAGATTTTGTTCTTTTATGAAGTCTTGGGTTTGATCTGCTGTCAGGGGTAGAAATTTCTCGGCGGGTATGAGAGAATTATCTTCTGGAGTAGTTGATGGATTTTCTAGGTGTCGAGAAAGGGCATCAGCTTTTTTATGTTTTTGTGCAGGTCTGTATGTTATGAGAAAGTTGAATCTGGACAAAAATAAATTCCAGCGTACTTGACGGGCACTAAGAGTTCTGTTGGTTTTTAGGTATTCTAGATTTTTGTGGTCAGTATAAATCAACACCGGAATTTTTGTACCCTCGAGTAAATGTCTTCAGTGTTCCAAGGAGGCCTTGATTGCCAACAATTCCTTGTCACCTATGGGATAGTTTATCTCAGGGGGACTCAGAATTCTGGAGTAGAATGCAACAGGATGTAGAGGGTCCATGGGAGTTAATCTCTGGGAAAGAATCGCACCAAGAGCATAATTAGAAGCATCTACCTCCAGTACATATTGTAAGTCAGAATTTGGATAGCTCAAGATGGGAGCTGTAGTGAATGCTGTTTTTAGGTAATCAAATACTTGCTGTGTACTATCATCCCAGGAAAATCATCAAATAGATTTAGTGAGGTTAGTAAGAGGTCTAGTTAATTGTGCAAAGTTCTTTATGAATTTCCTGTAGAAATTAGCGAACCCCATAAAACGTTGCACATCTCTCTTTGTTTTAGGAGTTGGCCAGTCTAAAATGGCGGTAACCTTGTTGTTTTCCATTTGAATACCTTCTGGGGAGATTTCATATCCGAGAAATTTAATATGTTGAGTGTGGAAGATGCATTTCTCTAACTTAACATATAAAGAATTCTCCCTGAGTCGGGATAAAATGATCTTAACATGTTTTATGTGTTCCTCAATAGTGGAGGAATAAATAAGAATGTCATCTAAGTATATGATCACAAAGAGGTCTAACAAATCCCTTGAAGATATCGTTTATGAAATACTGGAAAATTGCAGGAGCGTTACACAGACCAAATGGCATAACAGTATACTCATATAAGCCATATCGAGTTCTAAAGGCAGTCAACCATTCATGTCCTGATTTTATCCGTACCAGATTATATGCACCTCTAAGATCTAATTTTGTGTAGTAAGTTGCACCTCTTAACCTGTCTATGAGTTGGGGAATTAACGTTAATGGGTACCGATTCTTTATTGTACATTTGTTTAATTCCCTATAGTCAATTATAGGCCTAAGGGAATGGTCTTTGTTGGTCACAAAGAATATACCTGCCCCTGCAGGTGATGTTGAGGGACGTATAAAGCCTTTCTGAAGGTTTTCTTTTAAATAAGTTTTAAGGTGAATTAATTCAGGTTCTGAAAGAGGGAATATATGACCATAAGGAATGTCTACTCCTGGTAGTAGATCTATCGGACAATCATAGACCCTATGAGGGGGCAAAGTTTTCGATTCTTTTTTGTCAAAGACATCTGAGTAAGACCAATATTCTTTAGGTACAGTGTTAGGGTCTATAAATAGCAAACTTTCATGGTATAAACAGGTATCTGTACAGTACTGGGATTTAAACTGTACTGTTGATGAGGACCAGGTTATATCAGGATCATGTTTCTTTAGCCATTGAATACCTAGAATAACAGGGAAGTGTGGTGATGGAATGACATCAAAAGAGACAAACTCAGTGTGATGTGTCTGTGTAGTGACTCGTAAGGGTATTGTGTGATGATGTATGGGTCCTGAGGTTATTTCGTTACCATCTACAAAACGGAGGACACTGGGGTTTAACTTTTTAACAAGTGGTATTTTATTTTTTTGAACAAAGTGTTGGTCAATGTAGTTGTGACTAGCCCCAGAGTCAAGGATTGCTTGAGATTCTATTCGGTGGTGTTCCCACTGTAACAGAATTGGAAGGGAACAATGATTAGTAAGGATTTGTTTGGCTGACAAACAAGTTTGTATTATCAGTAGCTTACCATTCCTACTCAGAAGTAGGATACAATCTCTGACGGAATGGTCCAACCCCCCGCAGTACATGCAGAGATCGTTAGCTCTGCATCTCAACTTTTCTTGAGGGGTTAATGGACCTCTGATAAATCCGAGCTCCATGGGAACAGTAGTGGTCTTGGTCGGTGCTTTATATTGAGTGGGTAATGTACTAGCTTGAGAAACCTTTAAAGGGGTGTCAGTGTGTTGTCTTTCGGAGCGTCTTTCTCTCAAACGTCTGTCCAGTGTGATGCTTAAGTCAATCAGTTGGTCTAGAGTGTCAGGTAGGGGTTGTCTGGCAAGCTCATCCTTTAAAGGATCTGAGAGCCCTAAGCGAAATTGATTTCGCAAGAAGAGATCGTTCCACAACGTGTCAGATGACCATTTTTAAAAGTCTGTTATATACTCTTCGACTGGTCTCTTAAGTTGGCGGAGTGAGTGCATAGCGGTTTCCGCTGATAATTGTTTGTAGGGGTCGTCATAAAGCTGACCCATAGCCTTAAAAAATTGGTCAAGGGAGTATAAGATTGGGTCATTATTCTCAAAAAACATGTTTGCCCAAATTCGGGGTTCACCTTTTAAGTAGGAGATGGTGGTAAGAACCTTCAGATTTTCAGTGGCATAG
The DNA here is from genome assembly GCF_027579735.1 of Bombina bombina. Lineage (NCBI taxonomy): Eukaryota > Metazoa > Chordata > Amphibia > Anura > Bombinatoridae > Bombina > Bombina bombina. The sequence continues at coordinate 542,849,230 of NC_069502.1, read as the reverse complement.
GTCTTTGGTTTTAGTTGGAAATAAAGATAACAAGAATTTTTAAATTCTCTAAATTCATGCCTATGGCCAGAGAAATGTTGAGGGGGGGGATGGTTGGGGCTCATGAGCACTAAATGTTAACTTTAAAGTATCAGTCTTTTCGTCAATGTATTTTTTAAGGGTGGTATTTTCTAGCTGTAAAGCAGTCATGCCCTTAGCTAAATTGTCTACAGTCTGGGTCAAGGCTTCCACATGGGATAACAAAGCTGCTGGGTCCATTTTTAAATGGCTTAGAATTAATGTCAGGATTAATTCTGCTTTTCCTAAAAGGCAGAAGAAAGAACAACAGAGAAATAATTTTGAACCACAACTGCAGCCTTAAGAAATATTGTAAATGTAGTTAGGCAGATATCAGATACATATATGTAACAAGGGTGCAACTGTTGTTTTAATATGTAAGAAGATATCTGTCTGGCAATTAATATTGGTTTTAATCTGAATCTGCAGCTAAGCAACAAGTGTGGGAATGCAAAGTGCAATTCAATGTACCCAAAGCAATAGTAAAGTTGTGATAATAAAAGATACAGAAGCAATTTTACATGGCAGGAATCTTAACAGAGCAGGAATAATATCAGCATAATAAACTCCTGACTGTTATTGAATAGCAGAAAACTTCAGCAATAAAACTTAGCTGTAGTATGAGACAAAACATCAGAATCTTTGTAACTTCCTTTCATCTACTTGATTAGCATTCTAATTTAGTTAGATATTAAGAGGAGGCTTTTAAAGAGACAATTACGTTATAAGGAAAGGTTCAGTTTATATTCAGGATTGCGGTGTGTAATAATGGTAAGATAGAATGTTGAATTCTTACCAAGTTGTAGAAGGTACAAGTCCGTTTAGGTAAGTAGTTTTGTTTGAAACAGGGAGGTCCGGTACTGGTAAGCGCTTGCAAGGAAGATTGAGAGTAGCAAGTATGAGTTCCGGTGGTGTGTGACATCACAGCCGGCTCGGTTGAGCAGAGATCCTGTGTCAGGTGCAGCAGCTGCTGAGGAGAGTGAATCCTGAGTAGATCGGTTGCAGCACAGAGACAGAATTCTAAGCAACTAACAATAGGTTAGTTGATCCTTTATACGTTGTGAGTGGGAGGGATTTACAAGAAAGGTGCAAGGATATAAGCACCAAAGGTTGCACAAAGAGTTAGGTTAGCATATAATAATGACAGAGAGTCCATACCACTAAAAGAGAATACCCATAAAAGACCCAAATGGTCTAGGGTCAACAGAAGAAATCAAAATGACAATCATTAGGGGGGATAACAACTTCAAGCTGGCCGATCATTACTACATGGACTAGTGGAGAAATTTGGGACAGATGAGTATGCAATGTTTACCAATTTTCTTCCTTCCTTCACTCTGTCTCCTAAACCCTTTTAATTCTAGGGGTATCTTATGTGGGACTGAGCAGAAAAATATATATAAATATGTCACAATACATTAATGGACAGCAACTGCTCTTAGGACTATAGCTACTAAGTTAAGAGAGAGAGAATACCTCTCAGATACTAATAAGCAAAATACCATGTTTTATATTTCCTGAAAGCTGAATAGCTTTGAGAGAATGTTTTCTGTTAACCTTTGTTATTAAATCTACTGGTAGATATGTTAAACTGCACCACAATGTGCTGCTGATAAATTGTTAATGATTCTAGTTTATACTCAGGTATTATTCCTGTTGTTTTATACCCAATAGGATTTTTTCTACCTTAATTCCGATTGGCTGATAGAATTCTATCAGCCAATCGGAATTCAAGGGACGCCATCTTGGATGACGTCATTTAAAGGAACCTTCATTCTTCAGTTGGACTTCATTTGAAGAGGATGCTTCGCGTCGGATGTCTTGAAGATGGAGTCACTTCACCCGGCTTCGTTGAGTACTTCGGCCCGGTTGGGTGAAGACTTCTCAAGGTAGGGTGATCTTCAAGGGGTTAGTGTTAGGTTTTATTAAGGAGGGATTGGGTGGGTTTTAGAGTAGGGTTGGGTGTGTGGGTGGTGGGTTTTAATGTTGGGGGGGTATTGTATTTTTTTTACAGGTAAAAGAGCTGATTATTTTGGGGCAGTGCCCCGCAAAAGGCCCTTTTAAGGGCTATTTGTAATTTAGTATAGGGTAGGGCTTTTTATTATTTTGGTGGGATTTTTTATTTTATTAGGGGAATTAGATTAGGTGTAATTAGTTTAAAAAACTTGTAATTATTTTATTATTTTCTGTAATTTAGTGGGTTTTTTTTGTACTTTATGTTATTTTATTTAATTATATTTAATTGTAGTTAATGTAGGGAATTAATTTAATTATAGTGTAATGTTATGTGTTAGTGTAACTTAGGTTAGGTTTTATTTTACAGGTATATTTGTATTTATTTAGCTAGGTAGCTATTAAATAGATAACAACTATTTAATAACTATTGTACCTAGTTAAAATAAATACAAACTTGCCTGTAAAATAAAAATAAACCCTAAGCTATCTACAATGTAACTATTAGTTATATTGTAGCTAGCTTAGGGTTTATTTTGTAGGTAAGTATTTAGTTTTAAATAGGAATAATTTAGTTAATTATAGTAATTTTATTTAGATTTATTTAAATTATATTTAAGTTAGGGGGTGTTAGGGTTAGACTTAGGTTTAGGGGTTAATAACTTTATTATAGTGGCGGTGATGTTGGGGGTGGCAGATTAGGGGTTAATAAGTGTAGTTAGGTTGCAACGACATTTGGGGTGGCAGATTAGGGGTTAATAAATATAATGTAGGTCACGGCGATGTTGGGGACAGCAGATTAGGGGTTCATAACTATAATGTAGGTGGCGGCGGTGCCCGGAGCGGCAGATTAGGGGTTAATAATATAATGCAGGTGTCAGCGATAGCGGGCGCAGCAGATTAGGGGTTAATAAGTTTAAGATTAGGGTTGTTTAGACTCAGGGCTCATGTTAGGGTGTTAGGTGTAAATGTAATTTTTATTTCCCCGTAGGAATCAATGGGGCTGCGTTAGGAACGGAACGCTGCTTTTTGCAAGTGTTAGGTTTTTTTCAGCCGGCTCTCCCCCATTGATTTCTATGGGGAAATCGTGCATGAGCACGTTTTACCTGCTCACCACTAACGTAAGCAGTGCTGGTATTACAGTGTGAAGTGGAGCTAAATTTTGTCTGTAGGTGAGCGGTGAGCATAAACTGCTCGTTAGCCCTGCACACCATTACCGACAAAAACTCGTAATCTAGCCGTATGCCTTTTGAATGTTGTATATGGAGATATGTTGACAAATCGAGTAATTCACCCTAGTAATGACACCTAATCTTACGATAATCTCACATAATGTGAGAAGCCTCAACACTAACGTAATCTAGCAGTCACCCAATATTTAAAACTAAAACCCAAAATAATATTTTTTACAGGAGACACACTTCACTGAATCTCTGATCCCTAATTATTGGCATAAGCAATTCCCTATTCACTATCACTCTATAGCAGAAAATAGGGGTATCAATTCTTCTACACTCTTCCCTCCAATTTGCAAAAGAAGAGATCCAGAAGGTAGATTTCTAATAGTAAGGGGTAGAATACAAGATACTAAAGTCACCCTTTGTAACGTATATGCACCTAATGAACGACAACACTCCTTTTTTCACCAAATTTCCCAGCACCTAACACAGTGATCCTGTACAAGGACAATACTTGCAGGAGACTTTAACATCACTTTACTACCTCATCCTAACATGGGACGAACAAACATTACAAAAAAACAACACACACAAAATTCAATATTAAATCAATTAGAGATTCCCTGTCGGCCCATAATTTAATAGACTAATGGGTAACACTATATGGGAACATGACGTAACATACTTTCTATTAACATGCGCACAAAACTTACTCCAGGATGGATTATGTACTAGTGAGCCAGATCTTGGTCCCAAATATTACTCATGCATTCATACACCCATGTGTCTGGTCGGACCACTCAATAGTTCAACTCAACATGATGGGTATAATTAATGTTCAGAGACAAAAATTGTGGTCATTTGACCCAAGCATTCTTAAAAATGTCCAATTCCACAATACACTATTGAAAACAATGAACGAATACTAGCAAATTAATAAACATTCCACAGCTAATCCTATCTACTCATGGGCAGCACATAAGCCATATATTAGGGGAGTGCTTATGAAGGAGAAAACTAGACTCACTAAAATATCCAATAAGGCAATTGACCAACTCCAATCAGATATACACATATTAGAGGAACAACATAAACAATCTCATTCTTTCAGGACACTTCTAACAAAACAAAGCTTATTAGCAAAAAATTTGAATGACACAGCAATATTTTAAATAAATTGAGAGAACAAAATCATACTCTATTCCAAAATTACAAAAACAGGATGGATCCCAAACATCAAATCCACAAGATATTTCCAACACCTTTGCCACATATTATGAATTTATGAATCCCTTTATGACAGTCAAAAAGTACAAAATATGAATTAAACACAAAGCCTTAGGACACAATTCTTACAGAGAGCTAATCTTAATATTATTGAGCCCGCAGATAACGACATCTTAAACACTGAGATTACATCCCGGGAGATCCTAGAGGTTATTAAAGATCTGAAATCAGGTAAAGCGGCGGGTCCAGACGGCTTCCCTAGTGAGTATTATAAAGTGTTTAAAATGATACTGGTACCACATCTCCAGAAATTCTGTAATGACGTCATGAAGGGAGAAAGTATACCAACACACAAACTTAGGGCTAAGATCATAGTTATTCCTAAACCAGGAAAAAATCCTCTACTTTGCCAAAGTTACAGAGCAATATCACTGATCAACCAGGACATTAAGATTCTGACTAAGGTGATGGCCGATAGACTCAACAAAATACTCCTATGTCTTATACATCCAGACCAAGTCAGATGTATTCAGGACAGAGAAGCCCCAGACAACATATGAAGGACAATAGACCTGACAGAAAACTTAAAACGGACAGGAACGCCTTCTCTTCTCCTATCACTGGATGCGGAGAAGGCGTTCGATAGAATAGACTGGACATGCATGTTTGAAGTTTTGGCGGAGATAGGATTCAAGGGAGTGTTCATACAGGAAATCAAGGGTATTTACTCCCATCCTTTAGCAACAATAAGTGCAGCAGGCTTCCAATCTAAATCAATAGATATTAAAAATGGGACTAGACAGGGGTGCCCCTTGTGCATAGAGCCACTGGCTGCATGTATATGAAACACTAAAGAAATACGAGGGTTCAAAATAAAGGACCAGTCAATACAGTAGATTTGCATAATCAACAAATGCATGATAAGAAGACAATGCAATAGCACTTAGTCAGAACTTCAAATGAGTAGTAGATTTTTTTAAATAAATTGCAAAGTTATGCCTATTTCCACTCCCCCTGTATCATGTGACAGCTATCAGCCAATCACAAATGCATATACGTATATGCTGTGAACTCTTGCACATGCTCAGTAGGAGCTGGTGGCTCAAAAAGTGTAAATATAAAAAAACTGTGCACATTTTGTTAATGGAAGTAAATGGGAAAGTTGTTTAAAATTGCATGCTGTATCTGAATCATGAAGTTTAATTTGACTTGAGTGTCCCTTTAACAGATCCGCTATACTCTCTTACTAACTTATACTAGACCTTACAGGAATTTTCAGTATTATCGGGATATAAAATCAATCATGATAAGTGTGAGACACTGTCTTTCTATTCCCTCACATACCAAAAAATTAATAGAAATTAATTTTGATATAACATGGACCAAACATTCCCTTACTTATTTAGGGATGAAGATTTCAGACTCATATGAAAAGCTCTATAGGTTAAATTATACCCCATTATATAACTCCATCAGAAAAGATCTCTCAAAGTGGAAAAAGGGAACTTATTTGTGGTATGGGCGCCTCTCAACAATAAAAAATGAACGTATTGCCTAGAATACTATATTTATTTAGAGCTTGTGGTTCTCTTCCTATCTGACTAACCGTACATTTAGTGTAGCCTTCTCCGGAGCATCCTCTGCCCCGTTACCCCTTTCTGTTGGGGTACCTCAAAGCTCTTTCCTCGGATCCCTTCTCTTTTCAATCTACACGTCATCATTAGGCTCCTTAATAAAGTCCAATGGGTTTCAATATCATTTGTATGCCGATGACACCCAGATCTACCTCTCCGCACCAGACCTACCTCCTTCCTTACTAACCCATGTCACTAACTGTCTTTCTCATATCTCATCTTGGATGTCCTCTCACTACCTTAAGCTAAATCTCTCCAAAACTAAACTCCTTATTTTCCCCCTTCTTCCAATGTCTCCACCCCCAACATTTCTATAACTGTTGATAATTCCATCATTACTCCTACATGCCCGATGTCTTGGGGTCACACTTGACTCAGATCTTTCCTTCACTCCTCACATTCAGTCCTTGGCTAAAGCCTGCCACTTCCACCTTAAAAACATCTCTAAAATTAGACATTTCTTTACACAAGATACAACTAAGATTTTAATTCATTCTCTTATCCTTTCCCACCTCGACTACTGCAACTCCGTCCTCTCTGGTCTACCTAGCTGCCGCATAGCTCCTTTACAATTCATTATGAATGCCTCTTTCAGGCTCACCTTCCTTACTCATCACTCTTCATCTGCTGCATCTCTCTGCCAATACCTTCACTGGCTTCCTCTTGCCTCTAGGATTAAACACAAAATCCTCACTCTGACATACAAAACTCTCAACTGTACTGCTCCCCCCTACATTTCAGAAATTGTCTCCAGATACTCTCCCTCCCGTCCCCTTCGATCAGCTAAGGATCTCCTCCTCTCCTCCTCTCTTGTTACTTCCTCACATTCCCGTTTACAGGACTTCTCCAAACTGGCCCCCATCTTATGGAACTCCCTGCCTCGCTCCACAAGACTCTCCCCTAGTTTTAACAGCTTCAAGCGCTCCCTAAAAACTCTACTATTCAGAGATGCTTACAACCAACACTAACCTTTCCTAACTCCATTGCTTTCCCCTAGAACCTCTTAGAATGTAAGCCTATGAGCCCAGCTGTTTGCAGATCGCCTTCATAAGAGCCGACTACAACAGCGAAACTCTTGGCAGGGCCCTCTACCCCCTGGATCCCTACAAAAGCTATCCTGTATACTGACTATGTTTACAGTGCTGCGGAATCTGTTGGTTCCCTACAAATACCTGATAATAATAATAGCTCTGCCTATTAAAATCTCTTTCCCAGATCTACAAAAAATGCAGTCAGAACTTATATCATTTCTGAGAGGAGATAGAACAGCTAGAATTGCCTCACACATACTAACCCATCACAGACAATTGGGGGGAGTGGGGATACCAAACCTCAAAGATTATTACCAGGCAGCTAGAATTGCTCAGACTACTTTGCTAAACAAACACAAGGGGTACTCTGGACAAAGATTGAGACAGACTTATGTTACAGAGAAAATCCTGAGGACTTTTTGTGGGATCCGGGTGGAGGACACGACCAGAGCGTCTATAAACTACCCACCACTATAGATATGACGATGACATGGAAATTAATCACTAAAACAACAAACTTGATACCTCCCAAAACCTGGATAAAGCCGATAAGATACATTTTACCTAAAGAAATACACAGACAGGTTGGGAAATGGACAAACAAGGGATTATATAGACTGGCTGACTATATAGATAAAAACCGCATCATCACATATAAGCAATTACAGGAAAAAATACAACCACAGAAGCTACATTGGTACATATATTTACAGATATCCTCCGCACTAGGTAAATATGATATAACATGCAAGAAGAAACCGAACACTACACTAGAGTGCATATGCAAGAGTACTTCTAGAGAGAAACAGGTCATCTCCAAACTTTACCTAGCCTTGCAAGACAGCAAACACAACACCACATCTAACATAGCTACGAAATGGGAGACAGACATGGGGATAACCCTTCCAAAGAAGATTGGGATACCATTCTTTATGACACCTTCAGAGGTCTACTGAGTGAATATCTCAGGGAGAATAGTAAAAAAAACTTCATACAGATGGTATTTAACACCTTTGAAAGCATCTCACTACTTACCTACAAAATCTAACAATTGCTATAGAGGATGCGCAGAACATGGCTCCTATAAAAACATGTGGTGGGATTGCATTCAAATAAAGGATATTTGGAAAAAAATGAATGATTTATTAAGTCAGGTACTAGATGAACCTTTATCCCTTACCATCTCCCAAGCACTTCTGAATCAGGGAATACCTCATTTAAATCCAACAATTAATACATTTATTAAGATCTTATGCACAGCCACAAGGAAGTGTATAGCAAGACATTGGAAGACGAGCCCACCTGCCTGGCAGGAAATATTGGCCAAAATTCAACACATATATAATATGTCGGAAAGGGTAGCCTGGATTCAAGAGGAAACAGATCATTTCCAGTGGGTATGGCTCTACTGGATTATGAATCAATCTCAGTAGAAAGTAGAGAGAGATACAGATTTTGATAGAGTCATAGATGTCCCGTTGCTTTTAGAATGTGGAGGTTTGGTCCTGTCCACGTTAATGAATAGCAGAATTTTATTTCATTGAAGCACATGATCCATATAATGATTTAATAAATAGATTCTAAACGCATACTTGAAGTTCACATATAGTTAGTTTAAATGTTTAAATGTTATAGTACTTATTTATACATAAGAAACAGTTAAATGTTCCTGTATCTTAAAGGGAAATGGTTGTCCAAATATAGCAGGTAAATCCTCAATGCTGCATTGTTGATAGGTATATAAGGATATGGCTTTTGGAGTATGTAAAGGACTCTTACAACAATCAACAGATTATATTTTGAAGCCAATCTCATAGGACCATGGAAGAGATGTGACTGGTTATTGTTTACTTATTTGTTTATGGTCTGTTATGTTTAAACTGTAACACTTATCTGCTATGGGACACCCAAGATGTAATTTATGTATTTCATATGCTGTGATGGAATGAAATAAAAAAATAATTTCAACTAAAAATTACAAACTATCTAATTACAAAAAATAAAAAAGACTAAATTACAAAAAATAACAAACACTAAATTACGAAAAATAACAAACAAAATTATCAAAAATAAAAAGAATTACACATAATCTAATAGCCCTATAAAAATAAAAAAACACCCAAAATGAAAAAAAACCTAGCCTAAACAGCTATTTTACCTGTAAAAAAAAAATACAAAGACCCCCCAACAGTAAAAACTAACAACCAACCAACCCCCCCAAAAAGAAAAACTAACTCTAAAAAAACAATCTACCCATTGCCCTGAAAAGGGCATTTGTATGGGCATTGCCCTTAAAAGGGCATTTAGCTTTTTTGTATTGCCCTGAAAAGGGCATTTAGCTCTTTTACAAAAAGCCCAAACCCAAAAATTAAAAAAAAACCCACCCAAAAAAACTTTTAAAAATCCTAACAGCCCTGAAGATCCACTCACAGTTTCTGAAGTCCCGTTTGAACGATCTTTATCCCGGTGGCTCCATCTTCATCCAGACGGCTCTATTTTCATCCAGACATCATCTTCCATCTTCACCCCCTCGGCGTCTTCTATTTTCCTCCCGGCGGCGAGGAGCGGGTTCATCCTGAAGATATCCGGCGTGGAACATCCTCTTCATGCGGTCGCCACCGTATACTGAATGTTCAATGCAAGGTACGTGATTCAAAATGGCGTCCCTTGCATTCCTATTGGTTGATTTGATTTTTGAAATTCCAATCAGCCAATAGTATAAGAGCTATTAAAATACTATTGCCTGTTCAAATTAGCCAATAGGATGAGAACTACTGAAATTCTATTGGCTATTCAAATGAGCCAATAGAATTTCAGTAGCTCTCATCATATTGGCTGATTTGAACAGCCAATAGGATTTCAGTAGCTCTCATCCTATAGACTGATTTGAGTTTCAAAAATCAAATCAGCCAATAGGAATGCAAGGGACACCATTTTGAATTGAGTCCTTTGCATTGAAGATTCAGTATACGACGGCGACTGTATGAAGAGGATGCTCCGCGCCGGATGTCTTCAGGATTGACCCGCTCCTTTCCGCCGGGATGAAGATAGAACATGCCACCAGGATGAAGACAGAAGATGCTGCCTGTATGAAGAAGGAGCCGCTGGGATGAATATTATATTAGGGGTTAGTATTAGGATTTTTAAGTTTTTTTTGGGTGTTTTTTTTTTTTTTTTAGTTTAGGGTTTTTTTTTTTAGTTTAGGGTTTGGGCTTTTGGTAAAAGAGCTAACTGCCCTTTTCAGGGCAATGCAAAAGAGCTAAATGCCCTTTTAAGGGCAATGCCCATACAAATGCCCTTTTCAGGGCAATGGGTAGATTAGGTGGATGATTTTTTTTATTTTGTGGGTTTGGGGGGGGGGGGTGGGTGTTTGTAATGTTAGTGTGTCTTTGTGATTTTTTTTTTCAGGTAAAAGAGCTGTTTAACTTAGGGCAATGCCCTATAAAAGGCCATTTTAAGGGCTATTGTTAGTTTATTCTAGATTAGGTTTTTTATTTTTAAATGGGTATTAGAATAGGAATAGTTTTTATTATTTTTTATAATTCGTTTTTTATTTTATGTAATATTTTTATTTCAATTTGGGGTGGGTTTTTATTTTTAGATTAGGGGTTGGGCATTTCATAAAAGAGCTGAATGCCCTTTTAAGGACAGGAAAAAGAGCTGAATGACCTTTTAAGGGCAATGCCCATACAAATGCCCTTTTCAGGGCAATGGGTAGATTAGGTTTTACTTTATTTTTATTTTGTGGGTTTGGGGGTGGGGGTTTGTATACTGTTAGGGGTTGTTTGTTTTGTTTTGTAGCAAAAGAGCTGTTATCTTTAGGGCAATGCCCTACAAAAGGCCCTTTTAAGGGCCCTTGGTAGTTTATTATACATTAATCGTTTTTATTTTGGTGTGTTTTTTTTTTTTTTTTAAACGGTATTAGAATACGAATATTTTTTATTGTTTTGGAGCCGGCTGTTTCAAAACTTGTAATGGCTGCACTATAGGGGGTGAAATAACCGCAACTTTTGTTGCGTTTGTTAAATTCCCTAAAGCGCGCATAACTTGTAATCTACCTGTCTGTTTGTTATTACAACTCAAAATAAACATCTGTCTAAGGAAGGTGTAGCGCTGTTTTACTTTGACCAAATAAGCCAAAGGAACCATATGTCTCATAATCTCAGGGAGCTCCAGTCAGATTACAGGCAAAAGTCACACGACAAGGAACTCACGTGCCTAGATAATTATTATTTTGAATTTTTTTTTTTAAAGGGACAGTCTAGTCAAAAATAAACTCTCATGATTTAGATAGGGCATGTCATTTTAAACAACTTTCCAATTTCCTTTTATCATCAATTTTGCTTTGTGCGCTTGGTATTCTTAGTTGAAAGCGAAACCTAGATAGACTCATAAGCTAATTTCTGAGCCCTTGAAGGCTGTCTCTTATCTGAATGCATTTTGCCATTTTTTCACAACTAAAGGGCGTTAGTTAACGTGCGTAATATAGATAACATTCCACTCATGCCTGTGGAGTTACTTGGAGTCAGCACTTATTGGCTAAAATGAAAGTCTGTCAAAAGAACTGAAATAAGGGCTCAGTTTATTGAGGCTTAGATACAATTTTTTTTTTTTTTTTTTAAATAATTTTTTTATTGAAGTTAAAACATATCATCACAACAAGATCTCGCCCTAAGGCCAAAGTTACAACAAAGAGGTTAATACATTGTCTATCCAAAGGTGTTATTGAGAAAGCACTGTGCACATACAGCAATAAAAAATACATTTCAAGTCTGGTTATGAAGATAGACAGTATCTTAGGCGAGATAAAATAGAACTTCATTTTATATTATAATGTTAGTGTATGAACTCCACATTCTAACAATATTTTATCTAAAACCAAAATATCAGCTTGTGGAGAGTTAACATAAGTATCAGCCACTCTTGGGCTGAGATATATAGGGGGGAAGGGGATATTCAGCGGGTAAGCACCGCTATACGCATAGGGAAAGGGGGTGGGGGGGAACGGAGCCATATATAAATATAGGTAGTAAAGGGTGCCTGGATATATCATTCCTTAAACTTTTATAGATTAACATGTTCAGCATTAAAACTTATGGTCTAATACTAACCATCTAGACAATTACTATCACATAGTACAATAGCAGGGTTATCTGGGCCTCAGGCCACCATATAAGCAGGAGTTGTGTATATAAAGTATAATAACTAACATGTTAAAGGGCGCGAGGGCTAAGAATGGTAATCTATATGCACCCATAAATGTGCAAGAGCTTGTAAGTAAATCATGAAGCGGCCAATAAAGCTAATAGGGCTGCAAATAATTAGGAAATTAAGCTAGGTCCAGTAGTACCCCTTACATACAAAACATTAAACTTGAGTAATAGAGTTATGAGTTAGTGTATAAACTAGCTAAATTGTCCAGCACGTTGAAGATTGGTATCTAAAACATACAGATGAACCTATTGCATATATAATCAATATTAGTGCGATCAGAAAGGCAGCATTTTTCAGAGCCCAGATTACATGTTAACTGTATTGTTGGGTGATAAGCTAGGGCAAAAATATCCATTGAATACTTGGATATCTAGTATAATAGGCGAGAATACGCTTTCCACTGTGAAAAATATGGCCTTATTCATATATGCAAATAGCACAACAAAACACCATGAATCTCTAATGTGAAAATACAACTAATATAGGCTAAGGAACCTACCTGGGTATGACATATTTATTATACTATACAAGCTAAGCCTGCAGGTTAATTGACCCAGTCAAATAAACAATTGTTTAATACCGAGATAAGGTAGTAACGCTGCAGCAATAAAATTTGCACGTATCTAGGTAATACAAGCTGCATTAGTTAGGATTAGATTAGTGAAGATCATAGGAGTCGTTGCTTTTCACTAGTTGCAGTGATGCGACCTACTATTATAAAACTACTAATTGCGTCTTATCTAATAGACATTACAAATATTAAGGACATGTAAAACAGAGGATAGAAAAAAAAAAAAAAAAAAAAAACCCTGAAAGCTTCACATGTGTGCATGGTTACTGTGGAATTGGGTGGTAGACTAGGGCACAAATAATTATTGAATATTTGGGTATATAGTATATTAGGGGAAAATAAGCTTTCCACTGTTACATGGGGAGACATACTCTCCGTATATCTAAGCATAGCATACAGTTATAGAGCACCTAGCTTTCTCAGACAGCATTTCAGGCCCATCTAAAGGGAGAAACATTTAGCGTGGGAGCATAAAGGGGCAACTAGTCTAGTGTTTGAAATAGCGACTCTGAACCCTGTCTTAGCCAAGGTACTAGCTCAGTCTGTGGTGTCAGACTGTTAGATATGTGTATGTGACCAGGACCCTAAGGGGAAGCTATAAGTCTCATCTGCTGCTGGGCTAACAACATAGCAAATAGTTAAAGCAGATTGTTATTAATGCCAACTTAAATCTAACATGTGGAAGAAAAATGTATAAAAAAATAATAATGCATCTGTAGGATACACTGACCTAAATAACTCAGTAACAGTATGCAAACACTTCGTTAGAGATCACACATATTCAATATTCAATATAAGTCTCTAATATACATATAAACATATAAGCATATAAACATATAGGAGGAGGTAGCTTGCAAGTATAAAATGGTAGACGCTGTGGTAAAGAATAATAGAGCCATAAGTTAGAGATATGAGATAAACATCTAACGTATAGAGCAGAAAGGCATAATGTCATATTTATTGTTCTATACAGGCTAAGCCTGTGAACCCTGTCAGGAACTATCTAAATACATGTGGAATCCTCAGCAAATGTCGTGTATTCCCAAAGAAAGCTCCCTAAGTTGCATTGCTATAATAACTTATGCTTAAATTTTCCCATAAGGGGGTGCACTGTTAAACTAGAAATGCTAAGAAAGATGGCTAAGCATGTTATGAGCTGAGAAACCTAGCTATGAGTGAGTTAGAGAGAGGAGGTCAAGTACATAACTTGACCAATAAATTCAAATACACTGATTATCCCTCTCAGAACATATAATGAAATACACTGAACTGAGGTTCTATGGGAGCAAAAAACAGCATAAGCATAGGATCACAGTAGCTACATCTCTATTATTGGCAATAGAGCTACACGTATTCATGGTTTGGAGGGAGATAGAGCATTTTAAATCAAAATGAGATGCTCTTAAGCATTGTAATTTAGGACAAAGGACATAGTCCGGCGTGAACTGTTCATGTGGGTTGGGGTCACTTAGTAACCAGGGGTAGCCAAAGATGACGAAAACACACAACGGAAGGTAGAAAAGCCCCAAAATAGTAGCAGCAGTCCACTCATGCAGCCTGAGGCACTACTACGCTTCACCCGATGCCTAACTTATCGGAGGGCCACACCAGTGACGAGGGGTCATACCGCCATATGCCAGATTGCGCAAGTAACATTGGAGTAGGTTGCAGGCCGCCATCAAAGTAAGCAAGCACCACTTTGTGATTAAAGTCCGGGAGGGTGTGAGACGTCACTGTCTTTGTATAGAGCAGTTTGGAATGCAATGGCTGCCGCAGCTTCACCCTCAGTGAGGGCTGCGTCTCAGAGCCAGGCTGAGACACTGTCCAAACTCGTATTTCTTGTATTAGCAAGACAGCCTCGTTTCTTATGTGGCAGTTCCTAGGTGAGTGATTGAGGCCTTGAACCATGCTACAGTCAAGTATAAACGGAGGTTTCAGAGGCGGTAAAAAGGTAATATACTGGGCTGTCGCGTTTGCCAATTCAGCATCCGCTCTCTCAGTCATGCTGCGATCTGTTGAATTAGGGAATCCTAAGTCACGCATTCCAAGCTCTCCGCTGCTTACCGTTTTAGGTGAGGTCGGGTGAAGATTGAAAGAGGGTAACAAGCGCCGTATAACCTTGCTCTGGGGGAATACCCCTGGTTATGAGGTATCAGCTGCCATGTGGAGCTGCTTAGCAGTATGCTGCTGCACCGGGTCTCCTCTGGTAAGAGCAGGTGGGTCGCTGATCGGGCTCCATCTGGGCAGTTCGCTCTGCGATCGGTCAGTGGGATGTCGGGTAGGTTGCAAGTCTTCAATCTGGCCAGCCATGTGGGTGACTGAGCAGGGCAAGGAGGCTACGCCATCTTGGCTGTGTAGCTCCAGGAGTACAGACCTCACTCCATTAAATTGGCTGTCAGCTCTTTCCAACATGTCTCTCAGCAAAAGAATGAGATGTGTGGAGGGAACCCCCATTCTAGGAGTAGTTTAGGGAAAAGATATAGGTACTTGGGGTATAAAAATCAACGTTCTAGGCCCCAGGCTTCAGGAGCTCAGTTAGAGCACGTCTTTCTCCTTAGGCTGCTGGCTCCGCCCCCCCCGGCTTAGATACAATTTTAATCACAGAGGTAAAAAGTATATTAATATAATGAATGGGTAATCAAGGGATTATCTATCTTTTTAAACAATAAAAATGCTGGTGTCAACTGTCCCTTTAAGAGATAGATACTGCACTTCAATAATTAGGCATTTATATGTATGTGTACAGTGTTTTTGTAATGTATATTTCAATACAAAACCCTAGTAAAAAATTAAGTAAAGTATCCTTAATCAAGATCTTAGCATGCCCCTAGACCTTTGCTTAAGTGATAAAATATTACTTACAATTTATAATATGAGGGAAAAAATAAAAGTTCTATTGATTTAACTTGAGTGATCTTAGCATAAAATAGTGCTAATATTTTTTGATCAAGTAACACAAAATGCAGAATTTTGCAGAATCAAAGTTATCGGATTTGGGGTAAGCAAATCCAGCCTTTCTGAGTGCAGTATGCAAGCAACAACAAAAGTGTGTTAAATTACAGGAAGAACAGGCAAAATAAATATTGGAAGACTTTTACAGATTTTTACAATAAATATTAAAATGATTTACATGGAATTTATATTGGAGTTTAATTTCCTTTCAAGCTCTCGATTGGTGATGGTTATACACCATGACCTGGAGCTCCTCTGTAAATTCTCCAGAGACTCCTCTAAATTTCAGTGAATCAATTAAGGGGTTACAGGAAGGGGCAATATCCATTTGTATAGGAAAAACTGGGCCATGAAATGTTATAATATTTAAGAATACAAAAGAATATAGCTGTTACAGGGTTTTACTAGGGATATGTGAAAAAAACAATGAATTAAAATATTTATTAATAAAGCACATGTCGTGTATAAATTCATGAGTGGTGGCATCAGTTATATAACTGATTATGGGACAGGCGTGCTATTTAGCACTTTTGCTCAAGTGTAAACTTTGCTAGGAGTAATCTTTTTGCACACGTTGGGTTGCACGCTTATTACAAGTTGAAAGTAAAACGTTTGGTCATGAGCGAAACCTGACACATACTAACCAAATATTGTGACCACGTTAAAGTATTCTCCCGATAGAAGTCAATGGAGAGCACAGAAAAAAAAATAACACCTATCGCTCGCAAGATCCATTTCGCACTCAAATATCTCAAATATCTGTAGTAATGGGTTTTGCAAAGCAAAAAAGTTTCACAAAACACATTTATGGTGGTTTAGGGATTAATAGGTTTATTTAGGTGTTTGCGATGTGGGAAGATAGCGGTTTAGGGATTAATAGATTTATTTAGATGCTTGGGTTGTGGGGGGATGGCGGTTTAGGGGTTATTAGACTAGGGGCTTATGTTAGGGTGTAAGGTTTTTTGACAACTTTCTTTTTCTCCATAGACTTCAATAGGGAATGTGCATTTTTTTCTCCATTGATCTCTATGGGGGAATACATGCACGCCAAGTCAAAACTTGGTTTGTGTGCGCTATGCGGGTTACCATAGCATAACGCACGTGAAAGAAAGTTATTTTGAAACTTGTAAAGTCGGCGCAATGGAAATTGCGTTAAAGTCACATTGCACAGTGTGTTTGCAACGGATTTGTCACGCAACTGTAATCCGGGCCACTGAAAATGCCCAAGTTTCCACTGCTGCTACTGTGATCACCTTACTAAGGGACAGATTACAAGTGGCATGCTATTAAGTGCTTTCACTCATGTGCTAACTTCTCTAGTAAACTTTTTATAAAAGTTATTACCTATTCCCCATAGAAGTCAATAGAGAAAAAAAAAAGTAGAAAAAAACCTAACACCCCACTCTCGCGCCAACTTGAACGCATATATTTTCAAGTGCACTAATCCGGCATGAAAATATGAATAATTCACATTCCTATGTTCTTCACATACAATAATATGTTTTGTTTATTTACAAATTCATATATATATGTATAAAAACTTAATTAAATATGAATATTACATAAATATGTTTTTACATTTATTTTTCTACATAACTGCAAAGGTCTTCTATATATGTCTTTATATGTATACATATGTATTTATGTGTTTATATGTGTATATAAAATACTGTGCAAAAGTCTTAGGCCACTATTAGATTTGTTATTTTAGCAATGGTATAATGACAATATATAATTATTTCTCAGGCTATTTATTAGAAAACAATCAGAAAGTACAGGATATTTGTATGCAGTATTAAAAACAGAAAAATCTGAAAAAAAAAAATGCTTCTAAAGGCTTTACTGGCTAGTATTTAGTGTGACCTCCCCTTAAACTTGAGCAATAGCAGGAACTTGGCTCTCGTAAACCTAAATGGAATGGAACCCTTATTAATGTCATTGTTAACACCTGTATTTCCCCTTCTATTTCATGTCAAAATGGATTGCGGTGAAAAGGTCAATTACACCAGATTTATGGAAGACATGCTTGAGCATTACATACACATGTGGTATGAGTTTAATTAATTGGAAGCTTGCTAATAAGACCAACTTTCAATCACATCATTCCATTCAAAATGGCAAAGATCACAGACATAAAATCATACTTTTGAATCAGCAAGGACACTCTCAAAGGGAAATCAGCAAGCAAATTGGATACTTAATATGTGGTATTCAAGCTGTTATAAAGAAATTTGAAGAATCAGGACAGGTCAAGGACAAAAAAAGGACCGGAAGGCCAAAAAGACTTTCAAAATCTGATGAGAAGTTTCTCAGAATTTCTTATTTGAGAAGTTGACCCTTCTACAGTCCAAAGAAACTTGATCAGGGATGGTCTTTGAGGAAGGATAGCAGCCAAGAAACCACTTTTTTAGAAGGGGAAGAGGATGAAAAGGCTAAGATATGCTAAAGCTCACAAAGATTGGAATGAAGATCAGTGGGAAAGAGTATTATAGAGTGACAAATCCAAGTTTGAAATTTTTGGGTCCAATCATAGACAATATGTGAGTGCTTGCAGCCTTCAGTGAAACATGGTGGAGGGTCTGTCCTGATTTGGGGCTGCATTTCTGCCAGTGCTGTTAGCGATATTGTCCAAATTGATGGGATCATGAATACTAAAGTACAGACAGGTTTTAATTAATCATGCCATTCCTTCTGGAACGCGTCTGATTGGGAGTAGTTTTATTTTACAGCAAGATAATGATCCCAAGCACACTGCTAATGCAGTGAAATCTTATTTGGAGATAAACAGCTGACAAAACACTCACAGTCATGGACTGGCCTCCACAGATTCCAGACCTGAATATTATAGAGGCAGTATGGGATCAGCTGGATAGAGAAAGTAAAGTAAATAAAAGGCAACCTAAATCTAAAGCAGAACTCTGGGAAGTGCTGAAAGAAGCCTGGTAAAATATATCCGAAGATTACTTTAGAAATCATCAGGACAGTCTCCCCTAAAGAGTTCAAGATGTGCTTAGTGCCAAGGGAGGTTATAATAAGATTAGAGAAGGTGAGGGGATTTGTGGCATTTAAGCCAAGTGTAGAATTATACACTAAAAGTTATGAATAGAGATAGAGTTTACAATTACACTTTATTAAACATATATGCAAAAATACATTACCATAAGTGGGATGTTGTAAATAGTAGAGGAGAATGGGTATATTTACTTCCAGACGCTTTAATGAAAACTATTTACCTAACATCCACCTATAATTAAAAAAAGGAGATGATACAAATGGCTGATAGAATGATGGGAACAATCACTTCCAAAATTCTAGTGATTAGTGGCCATATATTTGTAGCATCTCACAGGTTAAAATAAGGGCTTGTGGGCCTGGTAAGCGTATGTCCAAGTTAGGTTACACTAAATACTGAATTTTGCCTGAAGAAGCCATTTTGTTTTGAAAAGTATTTTTTTGCAAGGTGTTGAAATGAATATCTTTTTTGAGAGGTGGACTTGTCTACTAGAAAATAAACTTTATTAGGGGTCTCTAGACATATCAGATTTTTTACTGCACATGTGAAAGAGCAGGCAATTCTCTTTCCAATTAGGGGTCTTGAAGGTTTGCTCACATTGTTCCAGAGACCAAACATACTTACCTTGCACCTGCATAGGCTTATTTGGTTGCTGAAAGCCAAGCAGACTTGCCTGGTACCCATGCATGCTCAATTTGCTCTTAAAGCTGTACCTGATGTATCTATCTGGTATTCCATAACAGTCTCACCAACAGTACCCATTGGGTATCCTGTACCTGCTGAGAATCCTGTGTCTACTATACCAGTGACACCAGTGACAGCCTTCCTCAAACCAGCTGAGCCTGCTGTACCTATCTGGTATACCGATACAATCTCACTAACAGTAAGTGCTGCGGTATCTGTTGATGCTCTACAAATAACCAATAATAATAATAATTATAACAGTACCCACTGGGTATCCTGTGCCTGCTGAGAATCCTGTGTCTACTTTCCTCTAAACAGCTGTGCCTACTGTACTTGCCTGGTATATTATGACAGTCTCAACAACTGTGAATCCTGTGTCCGCCAATCCAGTGACAGCTTTTCTCATAACAGTTGTGCCTGCTGTATTTACCTGGTATTCTGTGACAGCTTCACCCTCTACTGCACAATTCAATCACCAGTATCCATGGGACTTAGTGTTCTGCATTGGGCCTATGTTCAAACTTGCTGTTTAATTTGAACTTCCAACTGTTCCACATACCCTAACCCCCTCACATCCAAATGCATACATGGTGACATCACTAGCAGTCCCATGAAGTCTAGGAGTGCTGCCCACTAAGCCACCATCTGGTAGTCATCGTTTGATAGGCAATAGGGCTCGTCATGTGCATCAAAGGGGTTAAATATATATTTCTTTTTTTTTTTACATTTTCACTTTATTTGATAAATTGTCAGCCTATACAACTTACATAGCTATAATAAATTGTATTTGAATACAATAAAGTCAAGTATACAAAACTCAATTTAACTTCTCTTTTAGTTATTTTTCATTATAAGAGCCAACCAAGAACAATAACATAAATATGAACATTATAGTGGCAACAGGTGAGGTCTTAACCGATCTACTATAATGAGTAGACAATAAAAGATTTTGGGCTAGATAAGTGGTGCTGTATTTTGTTTACTGACAATTGCGAAAACTCAGCTAGATTTAAGCTTTTTGCGCTAGTCGGGTTGAGTTTGCATTACACGTTAAAACCCTCCTTGTAAACCTCATTCCCCAAGGTACACTTAGGGTGGATGCCAGAGGATGGGTGGGGCAAAAATAAAAAATAAAATAGGGTAGATGGGGGAATTACAGTACATCAGACTTTACCAACAGCCGCTTGAGTAATCCAAGCATTACCTGGGTAATCCTAGTATTACCCGGGTTTGTGACTTTACCCGTATCATATATATATATATATATATATATATATATATATATAAAATGTGTGTATATATATATTATATATGTATATATATGTATGTATATATATATATATATATATGTATTTGCAATAAAACTTACATTGTTTTGTATGTGAAGAATAATTGAATAGGAAATATATACAGTAAATATACAGTAAAACACATAAATACTTAAATACATCCGTACATACATATATATATATACATACATCTCTCTCTCTATAAGTGAGCCCTGCACTCATTTTAAGGAAAAAACCACCGTGGTGCATTTCAAAAGACATTCATGTAGTTCAAAATTGGAAAAGCACTCATCCGGATTTGTATAGATAATACATTTATTGTATTAACGTTTTCGGGGTTGCCCCGTCCTCAGATACAGGTTATATAATGTTAATACAATAAATGTGCTATCTATACAAATCCAGATGAGTGCTTTTCCAATTTTGAACTATATATATTCAATATCAATCAACCCCAGAAGGTAGAGAAAACGCTTCACTCTCCGGTCTTGGCAACTTTCTTTATTAGGTATCCAGCATCAAACAAAAAATCCCCCAAACGTTTCGATACCAATTGGTTTCTTTGTCAATGGGCAATCAACACATATTTGTCCCGAAGAAAGGTTCCTAAAACTAACCCAAAACCACTCACCTATATGTACCTGTAAGGCGTCCCTGTCACTTCCGGTGTATCGGAAGCCGCCCACCACGCGCATGCGTCCAGCCACTCACTAGCCACATGGCTAATTTGCATATTCAATAGCGTAATGACGTGTGCGTTTCAACTGCGCATAACACCTCCTGCAACTGCGCATGTCTGGGTGGCGGAAGTTCCGATAACATCGGACTAACTGATACAAGTACAGCTAATGTAATCAACTACGTGAAAAAACAAAATACCTTAACCAAATTTAAAAATGTTAAAATTTCACATTACCAGAGGTCTCAAAACAGACATTGTACCTCATGCCTGTATCATCTAAGCTATATAGTTCAAACTCTTTACACTCTCAGGTATAATATTAGGTACCCCATTAATGGCTAAATCAATAATATCATTAGTGTCGAATTTTCCAAATAGATGTAACAAGTTGTAATCATCAATAACTCTTAAAGATCTTATATGCCTAATGGAGTATAGTAAAAAACATTATTAAGGCCACAGCAATACACTGAACACAGTTCATTCAGAGACTTTATCAATATATATATGTAGTATGGACAAGTCCATCTTCTTAGATATTGATGACCTAGACCGATTAATCATGGACATCTCATTCAGAGAAAGACATTAAAGTCCATTTGCATATTCAGTCTCTTAGGAGCCACTGTATCCAGACGGTAGAGCCAGGAGGTCTCAACCTGTAGTAATTTTGTATTCCTATCACCTCCCCTTCGTAAGGGGGGCACATGGTCAATGAGCATAGTTCTCAGACTAGCCACTGTATGTCCTGCCTGGAGAAAATGTCTGGCAACTGGTTGGTCAGTTGTTTTCTTATCTATCGCCTGTCTAATCACATAGCGATGATTAGCCATCCTCTCGCTAAAAGTAGTGGAGGTCTTACCCACGTATACTAGCGAGCATGGGCACATTAGTATGTAAACCATGTAGGTACTCATACATGACAATCTGTGCAAAATCTTGTACTTTCTCCCAGTATGTGGGTGGTGAAAAAACATCCCTGTTAGCATACTATTGCACGTCGTGCAATCCCCACATCTGTAGCAGCCAACTTTCCTCCTGGTGTCAAGCCATATGCTTTTTTCGTAGCACTTTACAGGATCATTATGGACCAGGAGATCCTTCAGATTGGGTGCTCTTTTATAAGCCATCCGTAGGGCAGTTGTATGCAAGAATGGTAGTGTTTTATCAGTACTAATGATGTCCCAATTCTTCTTGACAGACTCAGACAGTATCTTGGATACGGGGTTGAAAGTGGTTACAAAGTTAATGATATCACCATTGTTTTCCACCTTGTCAATCGGATCACGTGGTTGTAACAAAGTCATTTGATCATCCTGGGCCAAGTTGGTTTGCACCTGTGTTATCAATTTCTTTGTGTATCCTCGCTGTTCCAATTTCATAATCATTTCATCCTCCTATATTCTTCTCGTCTCTCTTAACGTGTTATTGCGGGCCACCAGCGTGAGTTGAGAGGAGACAACACTCTTTTTCTGATGATCAGGGTGAAAACTTGTGGATAGCAATAATGAATTTCTATCTGTCGGTTTAGAATATAGAGAGGTAGAAAATTTGTAGCAATCCCCATCTGCATAGACAGATATATTTAGATCTAGAAATGGTATGCTCACCCTATTATGGGCAACCTTAAATCGAATAGTCGACTCAATCTGATTCAGGCTATCAACCCACTGTTCTAGAGATTCCTCCGACCCTCGCCATACCAAAAACACATCATCAATATATCTGACACACAATTTAATGTTGTCAATTGCACAAATTCGCATGACCATGGTCTCATACCAAGACATATATAGATTGGCGTATGCGGGAGCCATATTTGAACCCATTGCAGTTCCTGATACTTGTAAGAAGAACTTCTTCTCAAATTTGAAAAAGTTTTTTTCCAAACAAAACTTCAGTAGTTCCAGTAGGAATTCAATGGGTGGTCCCGCATACGCATATTGCATATTGCAGGAGGTGTTATGTGCAGTTGAAACGCACACGTCATTACGCTATTGAATATGCAAATTAGCCATGTGGCTAGTGAGTGGCTGGACGCATGCACGTGGTGGGCGGCTTCCGATACACCGGAAGTGACAGGGATGCCTTACAGGTACATATAGGTGAGTAGTTTTGGGTTAGTTTTAGGAACCTTTTTTTGGGACAAATATGTGTTGATTGCCCATTGACAAAGATACCAATTGGTATCGAAACGTTTGGGGGATTTTTTGTTTGATGCTGGATACCTAATAAAGAAAGTTGCCAAGACCGGAGAGTGAAGCGTTTTCTCTACCTTCTAGGGTTGATTGATATTGCCATATGTTTTCTACGCAGCACCCCGGCGGATGCCTTAAGTCACAGTGAGTGCACCTGTTGTGGATATTTATATATATATATACATATAAATACATACACATACATATATATACATACATACGCATATTTAAATATTTATATGTATGTATATATATATATAGAGAGAGAGATATACACTTTTTAACCCTTATAGCTTATTTTTAAATATTTATATGAATAATTTATTAGATAGTGTGTTTATAAGTGTACCTGTGTAGTGCAACTTTTTTAACGCACTACGCTTTATGCGAGTGTTTCAGTCACGCTAACCCGACGAGTGTAAACTGAATTTGCGCTCTTGTGATGGCATTTACTTAAAAAAAAAAAATATTGCTTGCGCACAACAGTTAGCACGCCACTTGTAATCTAGCCCTATATCTTTAGATTGATAATTGATATGATTGATTATGTCTCAAAAAAAAAATGCTGGGGTTGAGGGAGTTAAGTTTAAAAATTTCCCACATATTTTTGTGTGTTTGGTTAAGAATCTTAAATGCTGAACAAGGTTTTTTTTTTTCCCTAAGGAATTTAGTGTTGCTATCTATAGACTCCCAAGCCCACACAAAACATTGAAGTGATGTCAACATTCCATTTTAAGAGTATCTGTCTCTTACAGCTGTTATGAAATTATTTTCTTCATATGTACTATTTTACATAAATAAACATATATTATAAAACCTTAAAGGAGGCCCAGACATTTTGAATAGGGTGCCATTAGTAATCTAAAAGGAAAAACAAAAACTATTTAACTTCTCAACTGTCTGCAAATTTTATTATAATCTCTGTTTTACTAAAAAAAAAATAATCTGAAACATAAAAATACAAATAGTTTAGGAAATTAATTACACAGTTTCAAACCAATGATTTCTAATTTACAAAATTGACCACTCACTCAGATCTCTGTAAAAGGCATTCCACGTACATTTTATAAGAAATGATTATAAAGCATGAAATGGAATGAACAAAATCATATGAGTTTTGGTGATGGAAGTTTAGAAAGCAATTATTGTATCCTACAAAATCTATTCTAAACTCTGTAGTGGCTGTTAAAGAGGCCTAAGACTTTTTTTTTTTTTTTTTTTTTTTTTTACTATGAACTCTGACTATTTAAATAAATACATACTTATATAAATAAAGCTTTAGTGTAATTTAAAATTGGATTATCCATAATAGGAAATTGTTATTGAAGTTATAACAGCTATAGAAACTTGTGACAAGATGTATAGCATTTTTCCACATTCATAATGACATCACATACCAAATATCAATTTAAATTCAAATGACTAAACTTGAAGAACATGTGAAAACACAATCAAATCTTTATTTGCATTAGAATAGACCAAGATTACAAAAGCTCAACCATATGTGGTCAATCGCCATGCCAAATTAAGATCAGAACAGTGATTTTAGCCAATACACTTGTCGTAAATTGGAAAACATTTATTTTTCCTCTTAATAACTCAAATATAAATGAATAAACAAATAAATAAATAAATAAATAAATAAATACAGGAAGCACTTTGAGATTGTAATATAAAATGTTGAATTATGTGTAGTAAAAACAAATTTTGTAGTATTAATTTATTATTTATTTGTCCCCCTTTTCGTGTAAAATTACATGTTAAATTATGAAAAATAGAACTGGGAGACTGGCAAGGTTTACCAACCAGAGGAACAAGCAAAGGTCTGTTGTTATGGCACGGAAGTAACCAGAAAAGAGTTCATGAAATGGAAGGAGGCAGTGTTCTCTGCTGGTATGCTCTAGATTAAAATCACGACAGATATGCCCAATAAAAAGTTATAAACTAGAAATTCAGTGATCAGGGCTATGCCTTTTTAATAATAGGATACAAATCTAACATCTATATAAAAAAAAACTGTAATAATTTTCAAAATATTCTCTTCTGGGATTTCCGGTGTGGGGGGGGGGGGGGCAAAGCAGCAGTGGCTGGAAAAGGCTCTGCTCCAAACTTGCCCTAATAATTTAATATTTTTTTACTATTTGCTACCCATCTATTTTCCTTGGCATAACTAGTGCCTAGGGATTGCTGTGATTTCCCACAGTCAAAGAATCCCAGCACTCAAAAGAGGAGATGCACGTCACTTCAGGGCCACTACCAAAGGCCCCCAGTATAATGTATCCAAATCAAGCAGTAGAAGTGACAGCAAAAGGACTTTTATTAAAGTTTAATAGACAAAAAGAACGGCAACGTTTTGGGATGCTATCCCTTATTCATGCCATGCCAAACTAACAAACATTGCTTTCTTATATACTAACTTGCCACTAGTTGGCGCTAACAATCACTTTACATATTAACTCCTTCAATACTTGTACAACTGTATACAAAATACAAGATTCATATAGTTTTAAAAAAATATTAAATTCATAAGTAATTTCTAATACACTAAACAGAATGAATATCCTGACTTAAAGCTCACAAAAAATTCAAACTTCACTTAGTTCTACAAAATATTAAGACTGGGGCTACATAAAAACTGATAAGTATCAGTCTTTATTTAAACCTTTAAACTATTGCAGGGGGTTAATGTGAAAATCGCAGAGTCCAAAAAGATTATTGAAGAACACAAACGGACTAAGTTTGCACGGGACGAACAGGATTACGCATCAGGGAGAGTCTATAGGTGGCGATATGACCCTGAGGGATCCAGACGCAGAGGCGCTTACGGCATGCAAAGACATCAAGGCCGGAACACCATACAGAGTGGAAGCAGCACGGAATTCCCAGATACATCACCGGGGGAGTCAGATCAAGAAAGAGGAGCGGAGGACGTAAACATAAGCACCGCTGTGAACACAGGAGCCAAAAAGAAAACAAGCAGGAAATTGCGATCAGGATGTCGCAACTAAGGCCTGAAAATACCTCTACAAGACACCAAGGTAGTAGGTGTAAGGATGACAACGTTATGGATATACTGTCTGGGACTTTTGAGGGTAAAGTAAACAACGTAATTAACATTTCTAAGCATACCTTGAACCAAGATGAACTTGATTTGTTAAACAAAGGTTTTCATTTTGCCCTAAAAAGAATTGCAACTTCTTTCAGTTGCAAAAAATTTTCCGGACGCTGAGACTTAAAACTATGTTTTGGGATAAAGATTTACCAACTATGTGTGAGAGTCCAATGATCCATTTAAACCAATTGGGTCTGAGAAAGAAAAGTAAGTTTATTCCTAGGGCCATTAATCACAGTGTGGAGACGTTTGTTACTCTTGTTCAGAAAGATGTAGAAAAATTACAGAATAAGATGACTAAATATGGTAATGCTGGCAATAAGTTTAAACCTAGTAGGGCAAATATGACAGATGAGCAGTATAATTACAGGGACTAAGAGATAATTCAGAGATTATCCTTAAAAGGGCCGACAAGGGAGGGGCAGTGGTAGTCTTAGATAAAGACCACTATGTAAATGAAATTAGACAACAGCTTGTGTTTCAAAAAATTGCATATAACCCAGTTTTCAAAATTCATAAAGAAGTAGATATAGCTGTATCACCTGCAGAGAAAAATGGAATCATAGGGAATGATGTTAAACAGTTTTTGATAATTTACCATCCATGTACTCCCTTCTTTTATTCACTCCCTAAAGTGCACAAACATTTAACTAAGCCCCCCGGTCGCCCTATTGTGGCCAGCACAGACTCAGTGTTTACTAATATCTCTATATTTCTAGATAAAATCCTTTGCCCTTATGTAGAGATTTCTCAATCCTTTATTAAAGACACAGGAGATTTTCTCCTTAAACGTAATACCTTGAGCATCCCCACCACCAAATGTATTATGTTCAGCCTAGATATAGAGAGTCTATATACTAACATCACACACACTAGTGGCATTGATGCAGTACACTCTGTATTAACATCTGATACTAAATATAATCAGGCACAGATAGACTTCTTTATACATTTGTTGTTTATTATATTGTATAACAACTACTTTCTGTTTCAAGATGACTATTTTCTCCAGCTCCAGGGAACTGCAATGGGTTCCAACGTCGCCCCCAATTATGCAAATATATTCATAAATTTATATGAAGAGAAATATGTTTATTCCAATAGTATGTTTATTCTGTATGGCGCCATCTGGTGCCAATATATAGATGACATATTTGGAATATGGCTGGGCGACGTTGGAACCCTGGTAGATTTTGTGAATGAACTAAACATGTCCACTAATCATATTAGATTTAAATTGGTCTGGAGCGACGAGTCTATAGACTTCCTTGATGTAAGAGTTATTAAAGAAGGCAATTCATTTAAAACGGATCTTTTTAGAAAAAGTATTGACCGCAACAGTCTTTTGAAATTTGAGAGTTCTCACCCCTCCTTCCTCATTAGGTCTCTCCCCCATAGCCAACTTTTGCGTGTTTGCAAGATTGTCTCAGATGAGAGCATTAAAGACAAAAGGCTAGAGGAAATGGGGGACAGATTTAGAGAGAGAGAATAACCAGATAAGTTAATTGCAGATGAGATACATCTAATGAGATCTATACCAAGGTCCAATTTGTTATCTGATAGAAACAGAAAAAAAAACAGAAAAAATGGAAAATAAAAAGCAAAGATTGCTTTTTGTGTCTGAACATAATTCACAAAGTGTAGAGATCCAAAGGATCATAAATAAGCATTGGGGAGTGCTGGCTAAGTGTAATCCCAATATAGCAGAATTTCTGTCAGGTTAGGAAATGTCCAGAAGAAGACCCAAATGCTAGGGCAAACTAAAACAACACCCTTGCACTCTGAGTTTAATCCAGGATGTGACCCCACGACAATGTCTATAAAACAAAGTACTCACGATATGGAGCAGTGTAGGTCTGAGTCCACAGGAAGAGAAATGGAATGCCAATTATCAATCGGATAAACTTCTGTATAAGGAGCTGTATTCAGGTAGTTCAGGAATAGTCCTCCACAGATCCAGGATAGCAGGGGTAGAACTTATACTCAGACAGAAGAAGGGTTAAACACAGAGTAAACAGTACTTGTAGAGTTTGGCAATAAGTAATCAAGTAGTTTGTGGGTTAACACATTGTAGTCAATACTTGAAGAGTTTGGCAACAGGTAATCAGGCAGTTTGTGGGTTAACACAGAGTAGTCAGTACTTGCAGAGTTTGGCAACAGGGAATCAGGCAGTTTGAGGGTTAACACAGGTTAGTCAGTACTTGCAGAGTTTGGCAACAGGTAATCCGGCAGCTTGAGGGTAGAACAGAAGACTTCCAAAGGAGCCTCGGCAGAAACAAACGGGCACCGCGGAAACCGGAAGCCCGGGTTAAGAAGCCTGATAGCGACGTCAGCGGCAAGGCCTAGCTAGACGTCACCATGGAGACAACAGCACGCAAGGAGGGCCGACGGAGCTCCCCGGCGGTCGAGCATGACAATTTCAAGTTAATCCAATGTCTGCTTATAAAAGAGGTATGAATATTCATAAGAAATTGGTAAGAACTGATGTAGGCTCTAAAATTAAAACTGGTCCCCGTTATATCACTACAAAAAATCATGGATGCTTTCCATGCTTAGGGTGCTCATGTTGTGGGAATATAACCAAAGGTCCTGTATTTTATCATCCCCACACAGGGAAAAAATACTCTATAAAAGGTTTTTTTTACCTGTTTGACAACATTTATAATTTATATGATTAAATGCCCATGTGGAAGTGTTTATATAGGGGAGTCCATTAGATCTGCTAAAGATAAGGTTATAGAACACAAAAGTAATATACGTACCGGTAATTTAAAGGCCCCACTAGCCAGTCACTTTCTGAAAGCTGGCCACTCAGTTAGCCAACTTAAATTCCAAATTATTTGCCACATTGAAATGCCATGTAGAGGGGGTGACAGGGAACTTTGCCTCAAACAGAGAGAGTCCTTTTGGATTTATGAATTGGGGTCCCTTTAGCCTAAAGGTTTAAATAAAGACTGGGACTTATCAGTTTTTATGTAGCCCCAGTCTTAATATTTTGTACAACTAAGTGAAGTTTGAATTTTTTGTGAACTTTAAGTCAGGATATTCATTCTGTTTAGTATATTAGAAATTACTTATGTATTTAATATTTTTTTTAAAACTATATGAATCTTGTATTTTGTATACAGTTGTACAAATATTGAAGGAGTTAATATGTAAAGTGATTGTTAGCGCCACCTAGTGGCAAGTTAGTATATAAGTAAGCAATGTTTGTTAGTTTGGCATGGCATGAATAAGGGATAGCATCCCAAAACATTGCCGTTCTTTTTGTCTATTAAACTTTAATAAAAGTCCTTTTGCTATGATTTCCCACAGTGACTGCTGGAAACTTCACATCTCGTTTCCCCCACCAGAGGCACGGCATATTTTGCTATACACTGTGACTGGCGCCAGACTGAACTTCGGCAACTTAACATATGTTATCCCCCCTTTGACCAACATTGACAAGCAGTATGTTCTTAGGGAAACTGAGGCAACTTTAGTTTGTGGCTCGCATACCAGGAAAAGAGATGAGGGGAGGAAAAGGTGTGAAGTAACTGCTGTCATATTTGATTGCAGCACTGACGCAGAGAGCTCTACGGCGATCCACTGCAGCAGTATGAGTAAGAGCATCACACAGCTGATTAATGCTTGCATCTAATCTATGACATTTTCTGTGTAAAACAAGCTGTTTTACACCATTTGGATGTCTCTTGAACACTCCGATCTTTGTAGCAGATTCTGACAAGGAAGTTGTGTCTGTTATTACTGCTGCAACAAGATGTGCGCATGCCCTGTTGAAATTGAATACTGTCAAACAAATTAAAAGTCCTGTATGTGTGTGTGTGTGTATATATATATATATATATATATATATATATATATATACACACACACACATACAGGACAAAGTTAAATCACTTGTCACAGTAATGAAAAATGCGATGATGTGCTTTTATCGTCGTATATTTTTCATCACCGTGACAAGTCATTGAACTATGTCCTGTATGTATATATATATATATATATATATATATATATATATATATATATATACAATCGTGATAAGCAAAAGCATAAATAGAATATCAAATCAAATATAAAGACCAAAAGTAGATGGATCCCCACAGTATAATGCTGCACATATAGTGCTCAGAGGTAATGAGTATCACACCTGGTAAACAGCACAACCAAAAACAATAGCAGTAGCAGTGGGTCTGCTCCATAAGACATATGTAAACACAAGGTCTCACAAATAAGTCTCAGACAAAACAGCAACACAGCTAGGGTGAGTAGCACGTATCAGGTCACTTGAAAGATTAAAAAACAAGCAGAATAAAATAGAAGGAAACACAAATAACAAAAACAGACATCATTCAGCCTGGGGATTATATAGTCCCCAGGGATATCTAACTGATCAAAGACAAAGTGAGGACAGCATCACTAGGACATATAAAGTCAAACTTAAAAGAAAAAAATCTTTAAAAACAGCACAACAGGCATTTTATAAGTGTATCTACTAATTTATATGTGGCCTAAGGCTAGAAGCCAAAGGAAAGGCCCTGAGAGCCTTCACAGCATGTTAAAAAACGGGGGTCACTGGGCGGAGCTACGCCTTGCTGGAGCATGGACGTTCTCTGAGAAAGCTCCGGAGCTGACAGTACTTCTAGGTTGTAATATATGCGGCTAAGGCAGGCATGTTATGCCGAAACTGCTATATACAAGCAGGCTAACCCACCCTGTCACATTATCTGCGTTAAATAAACAGTAAGAATGAAACCGGACAGATCGTGCGGAAAGTGAAGTGTAGAGGGGCGGAGAGAGTGGTCGCCATCTTGCTGGAGTGTTGCAGACATGAGGACACTTACACAGCAGCCGGGTTGGCGGAGGACAGTGTGGTCTTGAGATCTAGCTGACACTTCTCACTGACATATTGTACCGGCCTGCCTCTGTGGCCCGGGTAGTGACAGAAACCAGGGATAACACTTGGAACACACCGGAGACCCTGGATGAATGCTGGCTATAACTGCAACACTTGGGGGTTAAATAAAAACAACAACAAAGGTTTACTTGTCACCAACGGGAAGTTGCTGTATAAAGGATACACCTGGGGGACAAACGTTAAATTGGTGTACAACAACGATAAAAGCCGTTCAACCCCTTTATTATACACTCAAATATTCTGGGAGTCTGATAATAGGATAACTGCCTTTTGACCTATTACAAGATAAGGGGACTATTGCAAGTTTATTCCTGAGACTAGGAGACATTGCTCTTACTCTTACCCCTTCTAACTATTGATCACACTCTGGTCATTATACAAAACATGGCTGCCAGAAAGGGGAATAAGCCTGACAAACAGTTAAAAACTCCATCTCTGGCCCCATCGGTCTCTACCTACTTTCATCCTCAAGATCCTGGGGGATTAGACATAGCACAGCCTCAAGAACTATCCCCCTCTAACTACTAAATCACGGTCTCTGATAATCCTCAGGACTCATTGAAATCTATCCAATCACAAATTGCTAGTCTCCCATCCAAAACTGATATTGGATCTCTAAAGTCATTCATAAAAGAGGAGATTAGAGACCTGAAGAAAGATCTCAACAATTTGGGATCCAGAATAGAATATTTAGAGGAAGGACAAGACCACCTAAACAACATGGTCAGCTCTAACACACAGCAGTTATCCATTCAGGACTCTGCAATACAAAGCATGCAAGATAAAATAGAAGATCTCGATAATCAAGGGAGGAGGAATAATTTGCGGATCAGAGGAATCCCAGAAGAGATCTCCCAGGACCAACTCAGGGCCTTTGTAAAAGACTTCTTTCACTATCTGATACTACGGGCCTCATCCCACATATAGAACAAGGATATTGAGAGAGTGCAAAGAGTGCTGAGACCACCTGCTAAACCACCAGCTCCTCCTAGTGATGTCATTCTCAAGATGTTAAAGTATACCACTAATGATGAGATTTGGCAGGCGGCGAGGACCAGACAGATAATACAGTTCCAAAACCATAACCTACAGGTCTATCAGGACCTCTGCCTCCAAACAATTTAGAGGAGAAGAGAGGTCTGTTTCATCTCAAAAACCCTTCAGAAAAACAACATACGGTACCGATAGGGCTTCCCCTTTAGTCTGATTGTCTATCATAACAGCACCCAAATAATATAGAAAAGTTTCACAGACCTAGACACTCTCACCAAGAGACTGAACCACCACCGGAAAAGAATATAGAGATACCCCCGTGGGCAGAAGACCCAGACAGAGCCACCCGAAAGAACAGAGACTCAATTGGCACAAAGTCGCCTCAAAGAGACGTAAGACAGGGAATTCCTCCTCCTCCTCTACTACTTGAAAGATGAAGCAATCTAATTTAGAAGGTCAAAAGAAATGCCAAGATACAGCGCTACACTACCCTCAGATGAGGGTTGGGTTGCTAAAGATGGTGTCCACGACTAGGAATGTGTATACATCAAGGTTAATATATAATATTGTGTTACACAAAGAATATATATAAAACCATGTAAAAAAGTACTTAAAAGGTAAAAGATTAAAAACAATATATATATATATATATATATATATATATATATATATATATATATATATATATATATATATATATATATATATATATATATAGGATGTGATATTAAAATGTATTAAACAAACATTTTATTAACATAAACTGACAGTAAAAAATACAGTTAAAAATAGATTCAACAATCTAATGGATTGCCCCATACAATGTCCAAGAAGTTATGTCCTATGTAACATACAAGTGTTTAAGTGCCATACCAAAATGTCCAAAGCAAATGTTCAAGGTTAATATCCAAAAAAATAAAAATAAAAATGATATGTCCAAAGTTGGTGTAAAAATCAAAAAGGTGAAAAAATGTAAAAAATATAAAAAATATATTAAATATTTTTTGAAAAGATGAAAAAATGAATAAAAATATATAAAAAATATATGAGTTGTGATCAGCAACCCATATGGAAGGAATATAATATATGTGATAGTGAATAATTCTCGTGAGGTGTACACCTAAAAAGTGTGTATATAAAAGGGTGTATATAAAAGGGTGTGGTAAACAATGTGTCATAAAAAATGTGTCATAAAAAAGGATTCAAAATCCTGGTGAAATAAATAAAGTCCAAATTGCTCCAAAAAAATGTGTATATAATTCCAAGTATTCCAAATGTGAGTGTAGAAAGTGCTGGGTTGATGTTCCTCTTCTTAAAAGGTTATCAAATGTAATGGGATATCCTCCTGTACCTAAAAAAGTGTGCAGAAAATAGACATAGTGCAATAAAATCACTTTAGAATGACAACAACAGTATTCTACTCACCAGATATATTCTGAGCTGCAATACCAGTGTATAGCCAACGCGTTTCGGTCCTCAGGGACCTTTCTCAAGACTGGTAGCAGCTGTCTGGCTTCTACACCTTAAGTGTGTTTTGATAGCCAATGGGATGGTGGAAATTGCGCCTAAAATTCGCGCCAAAAATTCGCGCCAAAAATTCGCGGTAAAAAAAAAATTCTCATTTAAAATACATTTCCAGAAATTGATAATTATATTGTCCCCCATTTCTATTATCCGAAAGGGGAAAGAATATATATCATGTGTATTTGCCGGTGGAAGTGCCAACTCATTTTGGCATATTGGGGTTATAGTATATTGACTTGGCAAAATGCAAAGTTGCCTATATGAGTGTAAATATATGTAATGGCATTGTTCCTTGTAGTTGTGTCATTACATAAAAAACAATCTCTATGTGAATAAGTTTAATTATATAAAAAGATAATAATAAAAAATATATGACATATGAATAAAAATTGGGATTGGTATTGGAAGCTCAGAATGTCTGGTATAGAATAAAAATACAAATATCTGGTATAAAAATAAAAATGCAAATACGATATATAAAAAATGTAAGATACAAATAAGGGCATATGGATATCCATATGTTGTGGGTACAAAATTATAAAACCGTTATGTTGGAGTTATATATTTATTACCTAACATTACGTAAACAGGGGTAGACATTACTTAAAACAGGAGTTGGTATTATATTGCATAGTAGTGTGTTTGGAACCTATTACTGTCAATAATATTTCTATCCTGAGGATCTCAATGTCCTATATAGTTTCAGGAGTCTGCCAATAGGTTTGGGGGTAGCTTATAAGTACAAATATATAAATATCTAAAAAATATAGAACATTTGTGTAAAAATATTATTATAAAAATATTATGTCAAAAATATATTATGTAAAAAATATATATATTGTACAAACAATTGTACCCAAAAGTACATTTTGGAGATAATCAGAGCTATCAGCATAGAGAATCTCACAACAATAGATCTAGAAATACTTGGGTTGACACTCCCACACCAAACACTAACAGATTTGAGAATCTGAGAAATATGGATATGTTAAACAGCCCTGCTCCTCCAGCCCTGAGGAATTCGAACACTCAATCATCAGGCACTACCATAAATCATGATAATCAACAACATTTTTTAGGGGAAGGCCCTCCAGCACTCTTAGACAGAAACAAACAGTCAAAGAGAAAAAATAGAACACAAGATGTAGAGGAGTTCACAACTCCAAGTCAAAAAAGAAAATCCATAGAGGCAGAAGAGAAGGGATAAGGCTAAAAAAGAAGTCTCAAATAACACCTCAGGCACATACTAGATGCGAAAATGCACAAATAACTTTACCCTCTACTAGCTCTAACGACAATGTCTCAAGGGATCTAAAGAATAGAGGGATATACAATTTGAGCAACACAAATCTAAGCCATAAGGACAAAGAAGTATTGGCCTTAGGTCTATCCTATGCTCCATCAAGGGGTCTGGATAAATTCCAGACCTATACACATGTTAAACAATTGGTAAGAAAACTTACCCTTAAAAGATTTTTTTGCAAATCTGCATTAGAAAAAACCAATTCACATTCCAATACAAACATAAATATAAGAGAGAATGGGCACCAGACACAAGATAAACCTAACTACACAGATCTTAAACCAAAGTCCACTTTCTTCCCCATTTCACATAAAGGACCTCACATCGAAACATTTGAAAATGTAGTATGTGATGACATAAAGAGATTAAACAACAACGACATTAGGAAGTTCCACCAAAATATGACTAAGACACAAACAAATACCATCAAGAGTCTAGAAGACAACAAAGACATTGTAGTAAAATCGGCTGACAAGGGAGGGGGCATTGTAATCCTAAACAAAATAGATTACAACAAAGAATCAGACAGGATTTTGGGAGATTCTGAGACTTATGAGGTACTAAACTCAGATCCCACAAGAAGATATAAAGAAGAGCTGGACTCCATACTTCTGTCAGCAAAAAGGAAAGGTATTATCAAAAATCAGGAATACAGGTATATATCTATGAAACATCCAAGGATACCTGTATTCTATTACCTTCCTAAAATACACAAAAGGTTGGATAACCCCACCGGAAGGCCGATCATATTCGGTATTGGCTCCATCACCTGCAACCTATCAGAATACATCGATAGAAGACTTCAGAAACATGTACAACAACTACCTTCCTATCTCAAGGACTCCACAGAAGTCCTGAACCTACTCAATAGTCTAGAATGGGACGACCGATACATATTAGCTACCTGCGATGTCACTGCTCTTTATACGAGTATCCCACACGACTTGGGTTTAGAAGCAGTGGAGTACTTCATGAAAAAGGACAGAGAATTGAGTCAGGAACAAAGGGAGTTTGTTGTGGAGGGTATCTCCTATATCCTCAGCCATAATTACTTCAACGATAGAGGAGTGCTCTACAACCAGATATGCGGAACAGCTATGGGGACCAGGTTTGCGCCTAGCTACGCCAACTTATACATGG
This sequence comes from Bombina bombina, assembly GCF_027579735.1. Lineage (NCBI taxonomy): Eukaryota > Metazoa > Chordata > Amphibia > Anura > Bombinatoridae > Bombina > Bombina bombina. The sequence continues at coordinate 542,812,554 of NC_069502.1, read as the reverse complement.
GTAAATGGGAGAACCTCTTTTGGGACTCCTGCCCAGCAGGCGCAGACCTGGTCCTATACAAAAGATACATAGATGACATCCTCATTATATGGAGAGGTTCTGTGGAAGACCTCCAACACACTATTAATGTGATGAATAATAACACCATGAACTTGAAATTCACGCACGAGATAAGTAAGAAAAATATCCACTTTCTGGACTTAGACATAACGATAAAAGAAGGAAGAGTGTCTACTTCTACGTACTTTAAGGATGTGGACTGTAGCAATTACATCCATCAGACCAGTTGTCACCACCATAGATGGAAATCAAACATCCCGAAAGGACAGTTAATGAGGATCAGAAAGAATTGTTCGGACAGAGGAAAATGGAAAGAACAGTCAAAAATCCTAAAAGAAAGATTCGTGGACAGAGGATACGATGTGGAAACCATAAACAGAATGAATGAAGAAGTGGAGAAAATGGATAGAGGGTCTATGCTGAAATACAAAAATAAGGACAAGACTCCAGAAAGGGACATTACCATACAGGTACCTTTCATCTCTGAATACAGCGAAAATAGGTTTCTAATCGAAAAGATAATAAAGAAGCACTGGCACTTTCTGAAAGAGGACAATATAATTGGGAAAGATCTAAAGGAATCCCCAAAATTCATTTACAGAAAAACAAAAAACATTAAAACAATGATCGCTCCTAGTGTCCCCAAAGTAACTAGGAAAACCACAATGAAAGATCTACATGGGAAACCACTTAAAGGTTTCTTTCCCTGCCTGACATGCAAGGCTTGCGAACATGGCAAGAAGAGTAGCATATTCAAATCCAATATAACACAGGAGTCTTTTAATATGAAAGAGATGATCAGATGCCAGGATTCAGGCATCATATATCTAATCGAATGTGGATGTGGACTACAATATGTAGGGCAAACCTCTAGGAAACTGCGAGATAGAATCTGCGAGCATCTTTTACAGATAAAATGGGGAAAGGAAGATTTTCCACTATACAAACATTTTAAAGAAAAACACAAAGGAAGCAACAAAACGTTCAAATATATGGGCATTAGTAGACCCACCAAAAATTGGAGAGGAGGGGATTTTGAAAAACAACTTCTGAGAGTAGAATCAAAGTGGATCTTCCTGCTAGACTGCATCTTTCCCAAAGGTCTTAACAGCAACACGGAAATATTCCACCTATTATAAGAGAAGCAAAAAACAAACTCTCTCCCACTCCCAACTCTCCAAAAGACACCAGAAAATCAGGAAAGATGGAAAGATGGGAAGAAAGTAGACTGTTTCAGACACAAGCACCACTCTCAACCAATCAAATTAAAAATTAAAGAAATTTTAAAACCAAAGCAATTTTTAAATGTTTTTTAAAAAAAGTTTTAAAAAGGTTTCTTTGGGGTTCAAAACCTTTTTTAAAATCAAGGTTCCAAAAGCTTTTACAATATATATATTTTTTACATAATATATTTTTTACATAATATTTTTATAATAATATTTTTACACAAATATTCTATATTTTTTAGATATTTATATATTTGTACTTATAAGCTACCCCCAAACCTATTGGCAGACTCCTGAAACTATATAGGACATTGAGATCCTCAGGATAGAAATATTATTGACAGTAATAGGTTCCAAACACACTACTATGCAATATAATACCAACTCCTGTTTTAAGTAATGTCTACCCCTGTTTACGTAATGTTAGGTAATAAATATATAACTCCAACATAACGGTTTTATAATTTTGTACCCACAACATATGGATATCCATATGCCCTTATTTGTATCTTACATTTTTTATATATTGTATTTGCATTTTTATTTTTATACCAGATATTTGTATTTTTATTCTATACCAGACATTCTGAGCTTCCAATACCAATCCCAATTTTTATTCATATGTCATATATTTTTTATTATTATCTTTTTATATAATTAAACTTATTCACATAGAGATTGTTTTTTATGTAATGACACAACTACAAGGAACAATGCCATTACATATATTTACACTCATATAGGCAACTTTGCATTTTGCCAAGTCAATATACTATAACCCCAATATGCCAAAATGAGTTGGCACTTCCACCGGCAAATACACATGATATATATTCTTTCCCCTTTTGGATAATAGAAATGGAGGACAATATAATTATCAATTTCTGGAAATGTATTTTAAATGAGAAAAAAAAAAAAAAAAATTGGCGCGAATTTTAGGCGCAATTTCCACCATCCCACACTTAAGGTGTAGAAGCCAGACAGCTGCTACCAGTCTTGAGAAAGGTCCCTGAGGACCGAAACGCGTTGGCTATACACTGGTATTGCAGCTCAGAATATATCTGGTGAGTAGAATACTGTTGTTGTCATTCTAAAGTGATTTTATTGCACTATGTCTATTTTCTGTACACTTTTTTAGGTACAGGAGGATATCCCATTACATTTGATAACCTTTTAAGAAGAGGAACATCAACCCAGCACTTTCTACACTCACATTTGGAATACTTGGAATTATATACACATTTTTTTGGAGCAATTTGGACTTTATTTATTTCACCAGGATTTTGAATCCTTTTTTATGACACATTTTTTATGACACATTGTTTACCACACCCTTTTATATACACCCTTTTATATACACACTTTTTAGGTGTACACCTCACGAGAATTATTCACTATCACATATATTATATTCCTTCCATATGGGTTGCTGATCACAACTCATATATTTTTTATATATTTTTATTCATTTTTTCATCTTTTCAAAAAATATTTAATATATTTTTTATATTTTTTACATTTTTTCACCTTTTTGATTTTTACACCAACTTTGGACATATCATTTTTATTTTTATTTTTTTGGATATTAACCTTGAACATTTGCTTTGGACATTTTGGTATGGCACTTAAACACTTGTATGTTACATAGGACATAACTTCTTGGACATTGTATGGGGCAATCCATTAGATTGTTGAATCTATTTTTAACTGTATTTTTTACTGTCAGTTTATGTTAATAAAATGTTTGTTTAATACATTTTAATATCACATCCTATATATATATATATATATATATATATATATATATATATATATATATATATATATATATATATATATTTTGTTTTTAATCTTTTACCTTTTAAGTACTTTTTTACATGGTTTTATATATATTCTTTGTGTAACACAATATTATATATTAACCTTGATGTATACACATTCCTAGTCGTGGACACCATCTTTAGCAACCCAACCCTCATCTGAGGGTAGTGTAGCGCTGTATCTTGGCATTTCTTTTTACTCTTAACTTTTGGAGTCTGGTTGGGAGACTCCGCCTATATCAGATATAGCTTGTATGATATTATTGTGGCGCTGATAGATATACATTCATTTGAACTAATTTAGAAGGTCATCACACGGCTCTCCTTTCAGACCTACCCGAATGGGCATACATCCCTTTCTGGAGGACTATGGGAACTTTTTCTTGACAAGGTTGCCATGGGTGGCCTCTTATCTGGATGGCGACTGTGGTACAGTATGGACACTATATACTTTTGTAGAGTCTCTATCTGATTGTTGCACCCTGCCGGGGACATATACCTCTCCGATAGCTTGAGGCAGTAAATAAGATGTTCCCCTCCCCGCCCCAAACCTCCAGTTAGTTTTTTTCCTCTTTTTTTTTTTTTACTTGTAGTACCAGCAATGCTTTATAATTCGTTTAAATTATGCCGTAACTCTTAAATATCAATTTTTGATTACCCTAGAAGGTTAACTGACAACATTCTACCCCCCTAGAATGGTGTATATCAGGACATTCTCATACACCACATGTTGTATTTATTTTGTTTGTTTTTTTGTATGCCTTTTTTATTGTTTTTATTACAGGTGCTACACTTGCAGCAAATCATAATAGTTCTGCATGTTGCAGTTGCAAAGGTTATTCAAAAGTTTATACTAGTTATACATTCACAGGTCGTAAAAGTTTACTTGTTTATTCCATAAGTCGAGAGTTATATGTTTTATGTTATTTCAATGCCTTAATCTGATGGGTTATTACATTGCAAATAAAAGTATAACTAATTCTTTGACTACTGACATTGACCTCTGATGCACACCAACTAACACACCCAGCAATGAATTCTCAGACGATAGGCCCCCAATTAATCGTGAACCTTATTGCTACACAAATATATATTTCTCCCCTTCCAAAAAACATGACCGGTGACCCATGACTTTTAAGGTACATTCCCACAATGTTAAGGGCCTCAATGTTCATCAGAAAAGATCCAGGGTGATAGATTCTAAAAGACTTAAAGTTGATGTTATCCTTCTCCAGGAAATGCACTTTAAGAAAGGATGAGAACTTTTGCGGTCAAGTTTTTCTAGCTTCCCATACCAGAAAACATAATGGGGTGGGCATATTAATTAAAAAACACTTCCCGTTCCATCTCTCAAATATATATAGGGACAAGGAGGGTAGATTGATGGTTATAACTGGTCGACTTTATATTAAAGTCATAACAATAGCTAATATATATGCCTCTAACTCACATCCAACACAGTTCAATCTTCAAGCCTGCAATATAATATCTGAATACTCTAGGGGTAGCTTGATAGTGGGGGGAGACCTCAACCTTGCATTAGATCCCGAGATAGATTGCTCTACTGGTACATCCTCTGTTCCCCAGAAAACACTGAAAGAAATTAAGCTACAACTGTCAAAGTTGACTGTACATGACGCCTGGAGACTTTATCACCCCCATATAAAGGACTATACATTCTATTCTTACCCCCATCAAAATTACTCCCGCATTGACTATCTTCTGATAGATGTCACAGGTCTAGCCCTAGTTCAAAACATGGAAATATCCCCCATAACGTGGTCTGACCACGCTATGATCAGTTGCACAATTAAATGACCCACGTCTCAAAGACAGGACCGAACCTGGAAATTGGAGGTGACCCTACTGACAGACCCTCTCACTAACCTTCAAATTAGTAAATCACTAGAGGCATATTTCAAGGACAACACTACCCCAGATGTAGAACTACACCACATTTGGGAAGCACACAAATGCGTTATCAGAAGGGAGTTCATAGCTATCAAAGCGGCTAAAAACAGACAGAGATCAAATTGCATGACATCCACAAAATATTTCCCAAAGCCCATTCACTGTTAGAAAATATACAGCATAAAAGAAACCTACTGAACCTCCACCTGGGTGCTAAGGCCAAGCGCAGGGCCCTTTTTCTTAGAAAGAGATACTATGAAGGTGGAAATAAGCAAGGTAAAATGCTAGCCGGACTACTAAGACACAGAACTTCTAAAAGTTATATCATGTCAATTAAAGACAAAAATGGGAAGGTTTGGTCCACCTCTACAGATATAGCTAATACATTCAAGAGTTATTACGAGGACCTATATAACCTTGACAAGAAAAACACCCCCCTAAACAGTCGGACATAACTAGTTACCTTACCCAACTGTGACTCCCCTCTCTTACTGCAGAACAAGTCAGATTTAGAAGCTCCTTTCACCCTTGAGGAACTCCAGAAAGCCATACTTTCTTTTCCACCGGGAAAAGCCCCAAGCCCAGATGGCTTCGGACATGCCTATTATACTAAGTTTACAGATATTCTTGCTCCTCACCTACTAGCCCATTTCTTAGACATAGATAATGATAAAACCTTTTTCTCATCAGGCCCTCCAAGCCCATATAACTGTAATCCCAAAACCAAATAAAGCCCCAGATTAGATTCCCAACTATAGGCCAATTTCCCTGCTGAATGCAGATGTTAAAACATTTGCAAAAATTATATCCAATAGGCTGAACTACATTCTTCCATTAATAATTCACCAAGATCAGGTTGGTTTCATCTCTAATAAAGAGGCGAAAGATAGTACAGTACCTTAATTTACATCTCCTTTGGCACACTAAGAAACAGGGCATTCCAGCGGTCTAGCTTTCTACCGATGCGGAGAAAGCTTTTGACCAGGTTAGCTGGTCATTCCTAAAAGCCATCCTACAGGAGTTCAGTTTAGGGAACTCCATGATCCATAGAATATTTGCGTTATATGACTCCCCTAGTGCCCAAATTTCCCTGAACGGAATTCTCTACCCCCCCCCCATTTCCGATCACAAACGGTACAAGGGAGGGGTGCCCCCTGTCCCCTTTACTATTTGTTTGCCTCTTAGAGGCTTTTGCCAGCAAAATAAGACAGAATCAGGAAATAGAAGGCATAGTAGTAGGTGATGAGGTAATACAAATTATTTCTATTAGCCGACGACATGCTGTTCACTCTCACTAACCCTAATAAGTTGATTTCCCTCCTACTGGAGGAATTATCACTTTTCAACAAATTAACAAATTTCCTGATCAACCCCTCCAAGTCGGAGATTATGGGGTTCTCTCTCCCTCCCAATTTGGAACAACAGATTCCATTAGTCTGCCCCTTCTGTCGCTGTAAGAACTACCTAAAATACCTAGGTATATATCTGGCTGAAAACCTGGAGTTTGTCTATAACTTAAATTATATCTCTATTAAGCTAGCATTAGAATGCGATTTATCCTCATGGCATGCTAAGCATCTTACATGGATAGGTAGGATCAATGCGGTCAAGATGACGGCCTTCCCCAGACTTTTGTACGTTTTACAAACCCTCCCCATCCCTCTCCCTCCTTGATTTACCATGAAAATCCAACAATTATTTATTTGGAAGGGAAGAAATCCAAGAATAAACAGAAAGATAATGATGGGCCCTAGGAACTATGGTGGGCTTGGGGTACCCAGTATAGAATCCTACAGACTAGCAATCTTCATACAAAGAATCCTCGACTGGAGGATACATAGAGAACAAAAGAGGTGGATTCAACTGGAAAAACATTTAAACAAAGGTCTACACTTACGAACCATCTGCTGGCACCCTGACTCTGTCAGATTGATTAGTTATTACTAGGGAAACTTTGTCCCAATGGTTACTGGCAAACAGGATTAACCCATACCTTTCTTCAAGACCCTCCCCTCTCACCTCTTTGACCCATAATTCTGAATCCTCTGTGGCTGACCTAGGGATACAGAATTCTGGTGCAGACTCTCTCACAGACACGGCTGTCCATCACCTTTCAGATGACGAACACATATGCTCTCACACAAAGCTTCAAGAGCTTGGGTTCTAATGGGCTCACAACTGGTTTAAATATAGAAGAGTCCATCACTATATAACAACTCATAAACAAAAATACATCCTGGTGAGGCCCCTGACCACCCTAGAAAAGCTACTCACTTCTAAAACCCCACTTAAGCACACACTATCCAAAATATATAATATCTTATCTCAGCCCCCCCCTGGCAGCTTATCATGCTCCATAGAATCTTGGGAAAGGGAATTGGGGGGTTATTATCCTTCCCAGACAGCATCCTCCATATTTAATAACACTAAGTCGTCTTCATCTTCAGCGGTCATAGTTGAAATGAATTATAAAATACTTCATAACTGGCAGGGCCACCACTAGAAATTTTGGCGCCCCTGACTTAACCATTGATCAGGGCCCCCCCTTTGACATGTGCTATTTTTGACCAAGTGACTAAAACGAATATACACTTTATTCTTAAGTGTCTATTTAAACTTTTTAACATACAAACACATAGACACACTCATACACACTCATACACTGAAACACACACACTCACACATAAGGATTCACATATAGACACTTTAGCAGACACGCAAAGAAACACACTCAGACACAGACACTCAGCACTTGTTTACATTGATCTCACAAGTAATGAGGTAGACTACAGTTTTGTAAAAAAAAAAAAGGAGATTTAGAAAACAAAATATGGAGTTCCAATTATCTTTTTGTAAAGGAAGATGCCAACTAAATGATGACAACAGCATGCAGTGGCTGAAAGGAAGGGCCCTGAACTGCCTAAACAATAATTTAAAGGTTAAATGGTGGATTAGGTGACTTACGGAAAGGTCTCATTAGTCTCAAAGTCTGTAGAAAGATGTGAATAATCAGTAGTAAGGTCAAAATTTCATAACAATTAACAGACAATGGACACACACACAAACTCAAACTTGCACATACACCCAAGGAAACACCGACAGAGACAGCCTCAGAAAACACACAAAGACATATACACACACACACAGAGAAACCCACAGAAAACACACAGAGATACACACACAGAGAGAACACTACATAAAACACAGAAAGACATACATAAACGCACGCTCATTGAGACACCCACAGAAAACACACAAAGACATACACACACCCTCACAGAGACACCCACAGAAAACACACACCCTCACAGAGACATCCACAGAAAACGCAGACAAGCATACATACACACACACACACACACACACCCTCACAGAGATATCCACAGAAAACAGACATACACACCCACCCTCACAGAGGCATCCAGAGAAAATACACAAAGATAAACATACACACACCCTCACAGAGACACCCATAGAAAAAGCTAAAAAGACATATGCACAAACCCTCACAGACATACACACTCACCCTCACTGAGAGACCCACAGAAAAAAAATACATACACACAAATAGAGACACAAACCAAAGCACAAAGTCATTAACACAGACACCCACAGAAACGCTCACAGGAGGAAACATTTATGCACCTTGCATCCCCTAAATCAACTTTGTGTGACATGCATGATAAAAAAAATCAGAAATTAAGAGATCACTTTTTAAAGAATCATATTTTTAAATGTGCAAACAAAAATAATTCCGTGAATTTAAAATTGTACATTAATGATCTGGGTAGATGGATAGATTAATAAAAGTACTTTTAAAAGGTTGACATATGTTTTTCCCCATTTTCCCCAACCAAGAGCACCACTTCAAATATAGTGTACAAATGTTCCTATCTGTGAGCTGTACTTATGGATTTTGAAAATGCTGTACTCTATATTGTCTTGATGGATCTTATAAAATTCAGGATTCAGGCTTGTTGATATGTATTTCAAAATTAGGTCAGCTGTAGTGTAAACTGGACAGTTTTAAGTTAACCTGTCTCATTTTAAACACTGAGCTATCTTAGTCTGAGACTAGAGTATAACATTTTATGCAGATGTAAAATACTTAGATAAAATGCCTCCTTGCATCCGGAAAGTCCTTGCATAAAGGGGCAGTAAACTGGAATGTAATATATATATATATAAATAAATAAATGCATATCTGCAAAAAAGGCACCTACCATTTGTGTATTGAGGAGGAAACATTTCTGCATGGTTTTAAATATAGAATTTCTACAGCATTGTCAAATAATCATAAATACACTGCTGCTATAAAAATTTGTCTTTATGGACCCCTGGCCCAACCATACAACTACTACCACACTGAAGTTACAATCCGAAATTGCACAAAGAAATAAAAAACATTTGCTAAGTAAGTCCTACCTCCTCTTCAAATGAAAGTGATCTGTCGTCTGACTCTGGCACACACTTTACAAACAAAGTGCCAAGTCTGTGCCAAGTCTGTCTCACACTGTGCATAGTGGTTTAGTGCACATTCAGAAATCCTCTCAAATGCTAATACTTTACTCCTTGTAATAACATTCCCATGCTCAATTAGCACTCTGCTTTAGTACCCACTGGTGGCTGCCAAAATTTAAAAAAAAAAATAATTTTTTTTAGTTCTTGCCTCATGGGGCCCCCTGGCCCATTGGGCCCCTGACAGGAGTCACCCCTGTCACCCGCTGATGGCGGCCCTGATAACTGGTATTTTACCCCTACGTGCTTACACAAATTGTACCCTGCAACAAGAAATTGCTGCTGGCGATGCGGCCACGTCGGTAGTGGAATGGGACATATGTGGTGGTGGTGTAATAGCATAAACCAATTTTGGAGGGCTTTGGTTGGAGAAATAGAGGAGATCTTCCAGAGACTACTACCCCTAGACCCCCTAATTTTCCTACTAAACAAACACACATAAAACTCCCATCCAAGGCTCACAGTATTTTGTTTAGAATATTTACTAACATCGCAAAGTCTCTTATCACCAAAAATTGGAAATCTGATCCCCCCAACCATGGCAATGTGGAGGCATAAAGTCACAGACCTAACCCTGTATTCCGCCTGTTCCCTCCGGGAGGCACGCATCTCTTCAAGGAAGTTTTTAATGAGCTCCAGCTCTGGCACCTCTGGGGATGTTCTCCTCAGGAGGAGGTGGTGCACGGCAGGCTGCTGGTTCACGGGGGGCTGCTGGTGCATGGGGGGCTGCTGCAGGGATCTCTTCTGCATCAGGGGCTTCTTCAGGGGGTGCTTCTTAAGGGATGTCTTCCTTTTCTCCCCAAGGTGGGGATTTATCTGCACCACTCTCATGCCTGGGTGAAGGAGGAGCCTGTTGGTGCTGTGCTTCCTCCTCCCCGGCCTCAGACTCTGTATATTTTAACAAGAAAGAAATTGAGATATTAGCACAGTTCCAAAGATAGATTTAAATGTTAATGAGGCTGCCTTCATAATTCAATTGTAAGCCAAAGCAATCAATATGATTTCCATATTTTCAAACCCGTCTTTCTGATATCTATATGGTAAATCTGAATGTCTTTTTGCGTTTGTCTTAAATCTGTTGAAATGCACACCTAATCTGTAGACTAGCTACTAATGTGATGGCTTTTCTTCAAATGCAACTTTCTCAAGGTAATTGTGAATGAGTTTACGTAATAATGTTTAAAAATGGTTTATTGCATTAGTCCTATCCGTAATTTTTTTTGCATGTGAATCGGTTATGAGGTGGATGTAAAGAGATTAGTAAATGAGCTTACCGGCAGATGAGAGGCGCAGGTTCCCGGTATCAACTCCTCTGATACCGACTATGGCCATCTCGGAAATGTTGGGATGCAGCATTTCCTCCCAGTGGCAGTACACAAAGGTTTGTTCCGGACTGCCACCGGTCCCTGAATGGTATTCTCTGTTCCTGGTGAGTTTCTTCTTAAGTTCAGCTCTGCAGTCCCGGTAACGGTGCTGGATAGATTTGACATCCCTCTTATAGTCCCCAACTGCATTAATGGCATTTGTGATCTCCATCCACAACTTCCTCTTATCCGAAGGGGTGGCCCTCTGTGCCTGCAACCTCGTAGCCCTCTCCATATAAGCTTCTATAAGGGCCTCTTTCTCCTCCATGGTATAATCTCCTTTCTCTGCCTGGGCTTCCCCTGCAATGTGAGCCTCTGTTCCCCGGACTGTGAAGCACCCTGTCTACGCTGCACACCACTGGGCCCAGCCACTTGTTCATCTTCCACAATGTGGCTGGCTCCACCAACCCCTTCCTCTCCCTCTTCCTCTCCCCCTTCCTCTCTAGTTCCTCTCCACCTTCCTCTCCCCCTCCCTCTCTCCTGCGTAAACTCCTTCATAACCTCCTCCCTAAACTCATCCCTATATTCCTGCCTAAGGAAACAATAAGTTGTTGTAAATCAAACAAAATCTAACTATGGGATGGATATGGGATGAAAGGGAATGGGGTATGGGATGAAAGGGAATGGGGTATGGAGTGTAGGATGAAAGGAATGGGGTATGGAGTGTATGTAGTGTTAGTGATAAGTGTATTTATGTATTGAATGTGTTTGCGTGTAAATGTGTTTATATAAGGAATGTACCATTAAACAGCACTCGCACACTCACCCAAACAAACTCTCACTCACTAACACTCTCTATCTCTCTCACTAACTCACTCTCTCAAAAACTAACTCTCACACTAACTCTCTAATCTCTCTCTAATCTCTCTCTGATCTCTCTCTAATCTTTCTCTAATCTCGCCAAACCCTCCAACGCCTAGACCTGCACCTAACTCGAAAAAGCAATACAGTCAAAGAAGCCATGCTTAGAGCGTGCTTATTTACCCTATGTAAATGTTTAATGATGTACCGATTTGCAAAATAAACGATGTCCATGTGAGCTTTCTTTTTGATTTGTATGTGTGCAATGTGTATTAGTTGTTTTAATTTGCACATGCTCATATTGAGTTTGTAAATGCACATATGTATTTGTGGAATGTTTATAATGCGATGTTGTCATAGTGATCGTTTTGCCTAACATTCTCCAAATGTATTATCTCCAAATCTAAATGTTGATTTGTTGTAAAAGTTTTCTCTTTGTAATAATGTTTCATAATCGTCAATGCAAATCTTTTGTTTGTGTATCAGTGTGCAATTCTGTTTTCATGTTGTTTTGTAGTGTTGCAGATTGCAACGTATTTTCCTATTCTTCTTTTAGTGTAAATGTTGTGTAGTATTAGTTGTTTCCGATTATGAATGTTGAATGCGTATGTGCTATGTTGCGTGAGCGATTGTTGTTTGTACATTTGAGCTGACTGTTTTTCTTGTCCATGTACGTAATATGACAGAGCCGTGTGTATTTCTCGAGAGATCGAGTGTTAGATGAAAAATCTGTGTATTCTTTTTGCATTGATCTCTATAGGAGAATTCATTACGAGCCCATGATTACGTTTGGGAAATAAACGCTGTACTCGTGTTACTGCGACGCGTTACAAGGTTCTTTTCAGACTCGTAATACCTACGTTATAAAAGGTGCAAAATGAAAATAACGTACACGAAATTAGCGAGCAGACATAACGCCACAACTTGTAATCTAGCTGATAGGTAGAACTTGCTGATTAGTGTTTTATATGTCGCCAAACAATCATCAAGCACCAAACATGTACTTCCTTCTAAGCTCAAAAGAAAGATAACAAGAAAAGAAAAAATGAAAGAATAGGATTTTTCAATATGAGTATTTTTTTTTTTAATGCATGGTCTATCTAAATCCTGAATGTTTTATTTTGACAAGACTATTCTTTAAGCTACTATTCAATCACAGATTATATCACTAATCAATGTAATTTAACAGTGATGTTTAATGCTGTGATATTGTGGAGTAAGACTATCGGCTAGATTTAGAGTTTGGTGTTAGCCGTCAAAACCAGTGTTAGAGGCTCCTAACGCTGGTTTTGGGCTACCGCTGGTATTTAGAGTCAGTCAGGAAAGGGTCTAACGCTCACTTTGCAGCCGTGACTTTTCCATACCGCAGATCTCCTTACGTCAATTGCGTATCCTATCTTTTCAATGGGATCTTTCTAACGCCGGTATTTAGAGTCGTGGCTGAAGTGAGCGTTAGAAATCTAAAGACAAAACTCCAGCCACAGAAAAAAGTCAGTAGTTAAGAGCTTTTTGGGCTAACGCCGGTTTATAAAGCTCTTAACTACTGTGCTCTAATGTACACTAACACCCATAAACTACCTATGCACCCCTAAACCGAGTCCCCCCCCCCCACATCGCCACCACTCTATTAAAATTTTTTAACCCCTAATCTGTCGACCGCACACCGCCGCCACCTACGTGGCGTATTTAAAAGGTGCGGGGAAAAAAAGCATGCGTTAGCTACGCTGGTCGTTACCGACAAAACTCTAAATCTAGCCGTATGTAAACATTATGGCATTGACTGTCCATTTTAAGTGAGCATATATAACATTAATGTTTTTAATTGTTTTTGTTGTCTGTGGAAGAGATTGAAAAGTCCTTCGTACCTTAGCTGAAATAAAATATTTGTGTATATATATATATATATATATATATATATATATATATATATACAGGTGGCCCTCGTTTTACAACGGTTCAATTTACACCGTTTCAGTATAACAACCTTTTTTTCCAGTCATGTGACTGCTATTGAAAAGCATTGAGAAGCAGTGCATTTATTAAAATAGCCAGTAGGTGGAGCTGTCCGCTTGTGTTGCAGCTAAGCCAAGCAAGCTGAAATTAATCAGTTTAACCAGACCTGAGCTATCAAGCAAATTTCAAAGGAATAAGATCTTCCTGTCTATAAATTAGTCCAGATTGGAATGCATAGAAAGAACTGTTTGAATAAAAATGCAAGTGAAGTCTGTGTTGTGTGATTATTTTAATAGGTTTATAATGCTGTTTAGCATTTAAATTCTTCATTTCAAAGCTTTAAAAATAATGTATTAGGTGTTACTTACGACAATTTTGGAACTCATCTCCCTCACTTCCCATTGACTTACATTATAAACTGGGTTTCAATTTACAACAGTTTCAATTTACAACCATTTCTTCTGGAACCTAACCCCGGCGTTAACTGAGGGCTACCTGTATATATATATATATATATATATATATATATATATATATATATATATATATATATATGCAAAATAGAAATGGCTGCAGCACTCCAAGTTGTTTTTTTATAACATTTTTATTACAAGCAGTGAAATACAGGCGACGTTTCGGGCTTCTGCCCTTTCTCAAGCCAAGTGATTAGTACATAGTCCAACTCCACCTTTTATAGGCAGTCCATGTGACACAACACAGGTGTAAATAATTACAATTGTGATAATACATATTCTTTCAACAGAATAAAAATAATCAATAAACAGTGATTTTGTTTCATAATCATAACTATGCATTTTTTATACACAAAAAAACCTTGTGATTTTCAACATATGTAATTCTTTAAACACCTTCTTATTGTTAAATATTTAGTGTTACTATGAGGAAAATATAAAGTGACATTAACAGTTCATTATCTTATCTGTGAATTATGTGAGATACTTTCATGTTAGTGATTTTTCATTACCCTTTATTAATGCTATTTAAAAAAATCTTTATTTTATTAAAAACAGTAATCAAACTAACAACTAAATTCTAATCTTGCAAGATATGTTTTTTCTCTGATGGATGTTAAACAGGGGAATGCACACACTCAAATATTATTTACTATATGTAAACCATAACAACAGCATTCGAAAAAAAAACCTTATGTTTTTTCCAAACAACCTATTTTTATATTATGTTATTCAGCACATCTCTTTTTTCAAGTTGTTCTCTTTTCTTTATGTGAATCTTGATCTAAATCATAGAGAAAAAGTTTACAGTAAGTTATCACAATCAACTCATTATAGAAACAAGAACAGGTTATAGTCTTTATTTAAACCTTTAGGGTGCATACTTTCTAGTCTATTGATCCAAATAACCTCTCTCTGCTGTAATTTTTAACCCTATCCTGTCCCCTTCTCTGTATTGGAACATGTTGAAGGATTTGAAACCTTAACTGGTTAACATTATGGTTTTTCTCTTTAAAGTGTGCAGATACAGGTAAATCTGAGATGGCCTTACGTATGGTGTATTTGTGTTGTGTGAGTCTGTCTTTCATTTTTTGGGTAGTTTCCCCTATGTATATTAATCCACAGGGACATTTTAGAGAATATATGACATGATCCGTTTGACAAGTAAACAAACCATTAATCCTATATTTTTTACCCGTGTATTCTGTTGAAAGAATATGTATTATCACAATTGTAATTATTTACACCTGTGTTGTGTCACATGGACTGCCTATAAAAGGTGGAGTTGGATTATGTACTAATCACTTGGCTTGAGAAAGGGCAGAAGCCCGAAACGTCGCCTGTATTTCACTGCTTGTAATAAAAATGTTATAAAAAAACAACTTGGAGTGCTGCAGCCATTTCTATTTTGCATATTAATACCTGTCAAGGTGAGACAGCGGCTGCTTGCACCCTTACCGAGGATAGAATTGGTGCTGGACGTTAACTTGTTTGTATATATATATATATAGTTATAAATCAAGTTTAAATCATACGGATAAGAGCATTTGAATTACACAAACTAAAACATTAAAAAACATACCTGTTGTTTGGCCAAGACCTGCTTCTTCAGGGGTGCTGCACATTATGTCAAGCAGTGTTGCTGCAGAGGAAAATCTGTGGCTGGACTCAGTCTGGATACTGACGGCCAATGGTACTGTGACAGTAGCACCCACAGCAGCAGCCGCAGCACTAATAGATGCTGGAAAACATATAATTATAAAGTAGAAAAAATATTATTGCATATAATAATGTTAATAAAACAAAAGGCCTAAATACTATTTTAAACCAGTGTAATTACCTGCCAACTCGTCAGTATCATGCCCGACCTTATCCAGACCTAGCGACATATTAGTCTCCAACTTCTCCATTAGCAGAGTCTCATATGAAGAGAGCTCTAATACATACGGAGTGCCACCACCTGTAGTACGAGCAGACTTCCTCTCCCTGGCCAGCTTGGCCTTCAAGATTCTCTTGATATCTTTTTTTACAATGCACCACAGATTTTGCATGGGCGCCTTCGGCAGAGACACTGTCAGATATACTTTGCCAGATTTTTTTGGCTAGAGAGGTCTGCTGGGCTCTGGAACCATAAATAAAATCATAGTACTCCAGAAGAATGTTACAAGAACCCGGTTCTGGTCAAAATGAAATTGTATATTGCGCCCGGATTCTGTCTTCCCAGTCTCAGCAGACGCCATATACAATCACAGAAACAAAAAACAAAAATGTTGCAACAACAAATCCAGCAATTAATACTAATTTTCTCACACAAATATACGCTTAGTAAATAACACACATTGGACTACATTTTTAAGCACCTTTTATAGTTAACTACTTATGACGTTATCAATCAGCCATTAGTAATTTAAAATAAAATGAACAATTCAATTTTTTTATACTCTAATCTTTGTTTACGCAGTTATTCAATTCTTAAAGGATATCGTATTCATAAGACCGTCATTGTTGACGCATATAATATTAAATGTTCAAATAATTGTAATATAGAAAATAACCACAATCTCATATTTTTTTGATCAACTTATTATTGTTATATAATCAATCACGTGATCAATCCAATTAGCCAACATTAAAGGACCACAGTAAGTAAATATTTTCTATGCCTGTTACTAACTAACTACCCCAAATATGCTTTTTATCAATAGCATTTCATTAACATATCTCTACCGTATATCAGAAATCTTGTCTGCAAATTTAATTGTTTTCAAAACCCACTCTGTGGGTATCCTTTGCTCTGTACTAATCCGTTTACAATACCTAGGTTTCAAAATGGCGCTTTAAACACAAAGTTATTGCAAAAATAGAAATTAAAGAGTAGCGCCCCAAACAATCTCAAGGCTGAAGGTTAAATGAAAGCACATAAAAACTTATACCAAACTATCAATGAAATCTAATATGTAGTTAATAAAATGACAATAATTCTAAAAATTCTGCGTTTACAAAATATTTATTACAATGATCAGTTTATATAACCTAAAATAAGTAAAACAACTAATCTCAAGCAAACAGTTAATCTCAGAACGAACAGTTGTGGCCACAACTTAAAAAACAAAATTAAAACAGTACATGATAAAACCGAGTGATAATATGTTCAGACCCGGTTCCTATATAGGCAGTAAGTAAGGCTCTTATAAAATGTCCTGATTATCTCACAGTGTAAAAATACCCTTTAGTTAAATTAATAAGGATACTTAGTTGTCAATGTTTGTGTCAATGTTTATATCCGTTATGCACTGTTAGATAGTTTCAGTTATATATATATCGTGCACTTTGGCCGTTAGGTGTTCCCAGTCAGCTGTGAATCTCAGAACCAATCAGCTGTTGGTATTCTGACAGTTCCCTTATTTGAATTTCAAATGCCGGTTGAGAATTTTTGTAGCAGTGTAGCAATTTATCTCAATGTTATGCAAAATAGCAAATACTTTCCTGTATATCACAACTTTCAACTTTCACACATGAATTAAGTACTAATAAAATTAACTTTTTAGACATCCATATTTATATAGAACAAAACCAAATTTTAACAAAAACCTTCTTTAAGGAAGTGGATGCTAACGACTATATCCACTTCCAGAGCTGTCATCTGGATTTATGGAAAATTAATATCCCTAAGGGTCAATTCTTACGATTAAGAAAAAATTGCACAGATATAGCAATATATAAAGAACAAGCTATAATTTTGAAAGAAAAATTTATTGAACGAGGATATGATGAAATAAGTATAAATACAGCAATGTTAGAGGCAGAACAAAAAGACAGGAGACAACTCTTAAAACCTAAAATTAAGTCTAATAAGAATAAGGGTCAAGAAATCCCCATTAAAGACACAGCTTTTATTACTAGTTTTACCTCTGACCATAAGTTAATTAAGACAATTTTAAATAAACATTTGTATTTGGTTAAAAAAGACCCCTTACTATGTGATCAAATTAGTGAAAAACCAAAAATAATATATAAAAAACCGAAATCCTTAAAAAATCTACTGTCCCCAAGTGAATTTTGCCAAAAGAAAGGGAGTAAAAGAGACATCACTCTAACAGGACAAAAACTAGAAGGTTTCTTCCCTTGCTTAGGCTGCAAGGCCTGCAAGTTCAGTAATAAAACTAAGACTGTACAAGCCAGCCATTCTGATTTTAAATTTAATATTAAAGAGATTTTAAGATGCACTGACAATAATATGGTGTACATAATCCAATGTCCTTGCAAAAGACAATACATAGGCCAAACTAGTCGCCCACTAAGGGATAGGATAAGGCAACATCTACTCAACATTGAATGGGGTTTTGAGGATCACTTGCTATCCAAACATTTTAAGGACTCTCATAATCAGAGTACCAAAGGGTTAAAATATTGGGGTCTGAAAAAAGTAAATTTACATAGAGGGGGGGGGGGGACATAACAAATACCCTCCTTCTTACTGAAGCTGAATTGATTTTTAATTTTAACACCCTAACTCCAAAAGGCCTAAATGCTGAACTGGATTTAAATCCATTCATTTGATAATGTAGTTCCATTCTTATAGGTATTTTTTAAACACTTTCTAAATCCCTGATTCAGATATTTTAGATATTTTAAATATTTTGGATATTTTAGATGTTTTAAACGTCCAGAATATTAAAATATTTAAATACTCTTATTAATATGTATACACATTTTTAAAGTTCTAATATTAAATTATTGTAACATTTTTGAAGCCATTTTATTTCTGGTCATTTGTGATAAAATATTTTTAGATAATATTATTTTTAAACAAAAATCGTTTTTAGATATATTGTAGCTAATTATGATTGTGTCCAAATAATACCGCCTTATGATTCCTTTGTAATAGAAATAGTATACAGAATTAAATCTATGATATTTGTTTACATGTTGATATATTTATGTTCAACATTGCTCAGTTTACAAAATAAAATAAATAGAAAAACGTTTAGATACAAATTAATTTAACGATAACTTTACCGATTTTATTCATTTTATTAATTTTCATTTCTATTTTTATTTTATTTTATTTTTATTTATTAATATTGAATTTTCATGCTGTTGTGTTTTTAAAATAAACATTTTATGTATCATATTCCTAAAATGAACTGTAAGAAATATGGCAGTAAGAGAATAGATGTATTCTAAAAATAAAGAATGCATTTGTTAAAGACATGATTATCCCTTTAAGAATAAGGAAATCTATCCCTTTAATGAGCGGAAATAAAAGATGGATCACAGCCAACTTCCTTTCATCTTGATAAAGGCATCTGTGTGATGCTGAAACGCGTAGAAGTGAAGGAAGAATTACAACTCTGCTCTTTTAAACTACTATAACAGTGTTGGAAGAAATTTAACCATATCAGATACTATGAGGAGGGTGAACGCCACCCATAAACAGGAGTCTATCGCCAAGACAAGCTGCAGCTGTCAGAATTATAAACCTGCAAATACATCTTTCCAAGATACCCAGTAACTGCAGAGAAGTGCTCAGAAGTGCTCAGGTAAGGCTTGAATTAAGAAGCCGCCTAAGAAAGACAAGAGACACAGATGAGGTAAGAGCGCTTTTTCTTCTGTAAGTTACGAGTGGTTAGAAAGCGAATGAGAAAAAGAGACTATTGTATTGGATATACAGGAAAATATTTGCTATTTTGCACAACATTGAGATAAATTGCTACACCGCTACAAAAATTCTCAACCGGCATTTGAAATTCAAATAAGGGAACTGTCAGAATACCAACAGCGCATAACGGATATAAACATTGACACAAACATTGACAACTAAGTATCCTTATTAATAACTAAAGGGTATTTTTACGCTGTGAGATAATCAGGACATTTTATAAGAGCCTTACTTACTGCCTATATAGGAACCGGGTCTGAACATATTATCACTCGGTTTTATCATGTACTGTTTTAATTTTGTTTTTTAAGTTGTGGCCACAACTGTTCGTTCTGAGATTAACTGTTTGCTTGAGATTAATTGTTTTACTTATTTTAGGTTATATAAACTGATCATTGTAATAAATATTTTGTAAACGCAGAATTTTTAGAATTATTGTCATTTTATTAACTACATATTAGATTTCATTGATAGTTTGGTATAAGTTTTTATGTGCTTTCATTTAACCTTCAGCCTTGAGATTGTTTGGGGCGCTACTCTATAATTTCTATTTTTGCAGTTTAGTTATTTGAACGTTTTTTGAGGGGATAACGTTTTAATTGAGTACGTATAGAAGGTTGTTTATTAGTGAGATCTAGAGGAACCCAGTGTATTGATTTTGTCTATAAACACAAAGTTATTGGTTTAAGTATTTTGAACACACAGTGCTGAAAATAGTGGGCAGGATAACATGACATCATCGGCGAATAAAAGATATAACTTTTAGAACGTTATGAAACTTCGTTTTGGAGAAAATATAGGTCAGTAGGTTTTAATTAATGTTTATTAACTTTAATATGTTAGTTTTTTAGCTTCAAAATTAGAACAGAAAGTAATCCTTTAATCTAATATACATATTTTTTTCAATCTACATTCAGATTGTTTTATACTTGGATCATTTGTAATGCATAACTAATTCTTATATTCTTACAGGATATACTTTTCATAAGTGAGTTATTGGTGACGCATATAATATAATATGCTTAAAGATTCTGTTTGGATGCTATATAAATGGTCATGAACACATGATGAATATAATCCACCAATGAAACATTATTAAACATTTTCTACTGTCAATAACCAATCAAATTGCTCTATACTTGGTATAGTTGTGTCGCACTTAATCTTATTTTTAGAGTGAATTCGATTTTCAAACATGTTGCGTCTATGGTATGAATCGTTACTTCCCCAGGAGGATTGGAGGTGTCAGAGGAATAGCTCATGAAGATCTGGACCACATCATATATGAGATGATGCGCAGGATGAGGCTCGTGTCCGGCATAAGCAGGAGCGCTTTAGAGCTATCAGGTTGCTTATTAGGAGATGTAAGTGTAATTTAATATATTGTGTATTATACCTACAAATTATGTATATGTGATTTTTGTATTAGTGACAAACCTGAGATTTTTTTTTTATTAAGATTTAATATTTGGTGAACTATAAATTATTCATCATTTCTTAATCGATTAAAAATGCTATTTGACCCTATATAATCTGAAGCTGAAAAATTAAAGAAAATGTTAACTACAAAAATAAAAATATATATATATAGTTTGTTTAATATATATATATATAAAAACATTTATATCTATCTATCTACATAAATATATACATATATATAAATATATATATATATATATATATATATATATATATATATATATATATATATATATATATATATATAATTTTACAAATGTTGTTTTTATATTTATATGCCTAAAGGCACAATAAACACCAACATTTTATTTCACAAATTAGATAGAACATACATTTTTAACAAACTTTCCAATTTAATTACATTATCAAATGTGCATTGTTCTTTTGTTATTCCTTTGCAGAAGGAACAGCAATGCACTACTGTCAGTAAGATGAACACATCTAGTCAGCCAATCACAATAGACAAATGTGTGCAGGCAACAATCAGCAGCAGCTCCCACTAGTGTAGGTTATGAGTATATTCATTTTCAAAAAGGGATAGCAAAAGAATAAAGCACATTTGAAAAGAGAAGTGATTTGCAGTATTTAATATGATAAAGTGAGTTTGAAAAAATGATTTCATGATGCTGGTTAAAGTAAGAGATTGTGTTTATGAATTTACATATTTGTACAATGTTTTTATTATGTTGTCATAACAGTCTACAGCAATGATGAGTATAATCTAGGACTTGTCACATAATCCTCATACTAACAATGATTTGTGTTTGTGCTTCATCTCTGATAGATGAAAGTGATGAATCAGGGGACCAGGATCCTGCCCCAGCCATTTCACCAGCGATGGCAGATCTGGAGGTGGCTTAGCAGAATGTATGAAATTATCATATTATGTTTTAACACTTCTATCTTGATACTGAATTGGTACAACATATTTTATTTTGTGTTTTTTTAACACTGATGATTATAATCTAGGATTTGTCATATAATCCTAATCCTAACAATGATTTTTGTTTGTGCTTTATCTCTGACAGCTGAAAGTGATGAATCAGTGGCCCTAGATCCTGCCCCAGCCATGTTGCCAGCGATGGCAGACCAGGAGGTGGCTAAAGCAGAATGTAAGAAATTATCATAGTATGTTTTAACAGTTCTATCTCGATAATGAATTGGTATAACATATCTTTTTTTAAAAAAAATGTATAGATGAAGATCGGGGGACACAAAAAGAGTCGATTATGCCACACGTATTTGCCCGACTGACTGAGAGTCTGCAAAATCCTGTTGCCAATATTAATAATATTCATGAAGCCCTACGGGGCTTTTTTTGTTTTATTTGGGTTTATACCTTTTTGTTGAAAGTTTTAAAATCATTCTGAAAAAAGTTTTATCTATTACATTTTATTTCTAAATTATAGTGTTGCAGTACAAGGGACATGAAAAACAATATAGAAGTTGATATCCTTTAATGAAGAGCATATTTAAATAAACTATGTAGCTGCTGATTAATGTCTGCACATAGATGACTCATGTGATTGGCTTGTACATGTAAATTGATATTTATAATAAATAGGATATCTGAGGAATAATAGAAATAAAAAGGATTAATGTTGCTTGAGATTGTCTTGTCTATCTGCATAACAAAATCACATATATGAGTTTGATGTCCCTTAAAGCTCAGAACTAACATTCTTTGAAATGTAACAATTAATTGACTAATGCTTCACATTATAGTGCTGCGGAATCTGTTGGCACTCTACAAATAACCGATAATAATAATAATAATAATAATTACATGTTAGATTTTCAATTATTATTGATATGAATAATAATATATTAACAATATCTACAAATAGTCGTATAAATAAATACAGATATATGAAAGACAACATTGCTTTATTCAGACATTACAATATTGAGGGACATGTAAATATGTTACATGTGTTATACAGACATAACACATATTTTTACATATATATATATATATATATATATATATATATATATATATATATATATATATATATATATATATATATATATACATATACACACACATACTGTATATATATTTACAAATATTTCTATATATTCATATATATATATATATATATATATATATATATATATATATAGTTATACATATATTAGGAAATATAAATATATATAGTTTATTTATATATATATATATATATATATATATATTGTGTATATATATATATATATATATATATATATATATATATATGTGTGTGTATATATATATATATATATATATATATATATTTATTTTGAAATATATATATGTATGAAAAGGAAAAAAGGAGACTCAGTCCAATGAGCACGTATATTCCAGCAGTGTAGTGTAAGAGTGAACACTGCACAAGACGCGGTGCAGTTTATTAACTTATTCGCTGATAGTAAGTGCATAAATCCCAAACAGCGCAGTAACTTAAGTTTAACAGTCACATACTTCACCTTCTTTAGTGCCGATCTGGAGTATGCATGTACAGAAGGACAAAATACCTTTGCAGTGAGGAAACTTGTTCATAAGTGATCCGCGGCTGTTGTGTGTAATACGTATAGCCGTGTCATCTGCTGCCTGTAGCCTTTGTGCTGGCGGCAGAGACCGCATCCAGACTCCTCCTTAGGGTAACGTCAGTGAGGCACGGAAGGTGAGTGAAGAGATTTTCTCAGAGCTGGGGGATGCAAAAGAAGCAGCACTGCTGGGAACAGAGCTGGGTGCACGTTGCAAAGTTACGGTCCTCTAGGCTGCTCAGTCATAAACATGTACAAGAAAAAGAAAAGCGAGGACTCTCAGGAACATTTAACCAATGTGGTTTATTCAAGCAAACAGGTAAGGCACTATTCAGTGTACAAGGCAGGTGCACAGGATCTGACACGTTTCGCGCATGCTCAAATGCGCTTCATCAGAGTTCTACAGGTGTTCACCAGGTGAGCACTGATATACTATACATTATCCAATGGAAATGTAAATAGGCGTCAACAAATACAAGTAATGTGATACAAAGTCAAGACTATTTTAATAGGCAGTGACAATATTATACGTGATTCGTGAATAAATACAAAAATACTTTAGTCTCATACAAGAGACTCTATACAAGATATTGTCAAAAATGATGCCTTATAATAAAACATGGTCTACATAATATCGGCAACTATAATCGGCAAGGTTACCTATAGTGTAATAGATTCTGCACAGTAGTATAATATTTACACAGAAATCGAAACAGTAGCGAATAAATAGATAGAAAAAACTAACAAGGATAGACAAAAATGTAACATAATAAAATGTGCCACTTGAGTGGTGGGTTCAAATGTTGTGTGGAGATCCTGATATATTCCTAGTGTTAGTGTGATAAAAATGCTATTTGTGATGTGGGTCCCTAACCAGTGAGGGGTGGCCAATGATAAAATTAAAATTAAAACTCTTGAAATAAAACCTTTGAATCAAATATGAGGAAAATACACATGCACATGTCAAAGAGTCTATAATCCACAAAATGGGCTAAAAAATGGTGCCAAAAAATGCCAAAAAGTGCTGAAAAGTGATAGAAGCAAAAAACACAAAGCTGAAAAAATAAAGTAAATAGAAAAATTCCAGTGGTAATCCAATAAATACAAATAAAGTTTTAGTTCAACATAATCCCAAATAGTGAATCGTAAATTGTAAACCAACTTGTGATTTGCTAGAACTGTTCCTCGCGTGAATCCTGGTGACTCCGTTGAGTATCCTCCTGGGTGTACTTGTAAATTATAAGCAATAGTGTAGATTGTACAGACACCACGGATAGATAGTGGAATTGTGCTTACCAGCTCTAGTCAATGCGTTTCGGCCACGATATAGGCCTTTATCAAGACTGGATTTGCTAAATTGCTGGTAGCTTTATATACTAAATGTGATGTTTATATGTGGGCGTCTACTTGACTGGAAGTTTCAAACTGGAAGTAGACAAATCTGGTAAGCTAGCTTTGTATAGCTTAGCTTGCAATCAATATTTACTTCTTTTTGTAATATGTATTATGTTGATTATATAAGAAATTAAAGAGACATAAAGTTCTTTCACCTTTTGGGTCACTTCATCTGTAGTTCTGTTCAACCTATCGGACTCAGATGGAGGCTGGACCCATTGTAGCGAGTTCCTAATTGTAGGAAATAGCTGTCCGGGAGTACTATTGGGTGTATATTAATCATTCAGTATCTGATGTCTAGTAGGGGAAGTGTTTGTTTATCGGGCCATGTGTGCCTCATATCAGCCAAACATGATCTAAAGGATCAGTCGGTACTGAACCCCGGCTGATCCTTTATACTGACAAGGCAAACATCAGATCATGATTGGCTGATATGAGGCACATATGGCCCGATAAACAAACACTCCCCTTACTAGATGTCAGATATTGAATGATTTAGATACACCAAATAGTACTCCCGGACAACTATTTCCTCCAATCAGGAACTTGCTACAATGTGTCCAGCCTCCATCTGAGTCTGATAGGTTAAATGGAACTACAGATGAAGCGACTCAAAAGGTGAATGAACTTTATGTCTCTATAATTTCTTATATACTCAACATAATACATATTACGAATAGAAGTAAATATTGATCACAAGCTAAGCTATACAAAGCTAGCTTAACAGATTAGTCTACTTCCGGTTTGTGTACAATTCATCGTTAGTCCGTCGGATGAATAGGATGCTCTGAATCAGATGTCTTGAAGATGGAGCCACTCCGCGTCGGATAGATGAAGATAGAAGATGCCGTCTGGATGAAGACTTCTGCCCATCTGGAGGACCACTTCGCCCGGCTTGGATGAAGATTTCTCCCGGCTTTGTTGAGGCCTTCGGCCCGGTTGGATGAAGACTTCTGCTGCTTCCTTGAGGATGGATGTCGGATCTTCAGGACAGTAAGTCGATCTTCAGGGGGTTAGTGTTAGGTTTTTTTAAGGGTGTATTGGGTGGGTTTTATTTTTAGGTTAGGGACTTTGGGCCGCAGAAGAGCTAACTGCCCTTTTTTTATTTTGGGGGGCTTTTTTATTTTGATAGGGCTATTAGATTAGGGGAAATTAGTTTAAATATCTTGTAATTTGTTTATTATTTTCTGTAATTTATTGGGGTTTTTTTTGTACTTTAGCTAATTTAATTTAATTTAGGTAATTGTATTTAATTTAGTTAATTTATTTAATTATAGTGTAGTGGTTAGGTGTTATTGTAACTTAGGTTAGGTTTTATTTTACAGGTACTTTTGTATTTATTTTAGCTAGGTAGTTATTAAATAGTTAATAACTATTTAATAACTATTGTACCTAGTTAAAATAAATACAAACTTGCCTGTAAAATAAAAATAAACCCTAAGCTAGATACAATGTAACTGTTAGTTATATTGTAGCTATCTTAGGGTTTATTTTATAGGTAAGTATTTAGTTTTAAATAGGAATAATTTAGCTAATTATAGTAATTTTATTTAGATTTATTTAAATTATATTTAAGTTAGGGGGTGTTAGGGTTAGGGTTAGACTTAGGTTTAGGGGTTAATACATTTAGTAAATAACTATTTAGTAACTATTCTACCTAGTTAAAATAAATTCAAACTTGCCTGTAAAATAAAAATAAACCCTAAGCTAGCTACAATGTAACTATTAGTTATATTGTAGCTAGCTTAGGGTTTATTTTATAGGTAAGAATTTAGTTTTAAATAGGAATTATTTAGGTAATGATAGGAATTTTTTGTTAGATTTATTGTAATTATATTTAAGTTAGGGGGTGTTAGCATTAGACTTAGGTTTAGGGGTTAATACATTTAGTATAGTGGCGGCGACGTGGGGGGTGGCAGATTAGGGATTAATAAATGTAGGTAGGTGGTGGCGATGTTAGGGATGGCAGATTAGGGGTTAATAATATTTAACTAATGTTTGCGAGGCAGGAGTGCAGCGGTTTAGGGGTTAATATGTTTATTATAGTGGTGGCAGCGTTGGGGGCGGCAGATTAGGGGTTAATAAGTGTAGGTAGGTGGCGGCGACATTGGGGGCAGCAGATTAGGGTTTAATAAATATAATGTAGGTGTCAGCGATATTGTGGGCAGCAGATTAGGGGTTCATAAATATAATATAGGTGGCGGCGGTGTCCGGAGTGGCAGATTAGAGGTTAAAAATTTAATTTTAGTGTTTGTGATGCGGGAGGGCCTCAGTTTAGGGGTTAATAGGTAGTTTATGGGTGTAAGTGTACTTTTTAGCACTTTAGTTATGAGTTTTATGTTACAACGTTGTACCATAAAACTCTTAACTACTGACTTTTAAATGCATTAGGGATCTTGACAGGGTAGGGTGTACCGCTCACTTTTTAGCCTCCCAGGACAGACTCGTAATATCAGGGCTATGGAAGTCCCATAGAAAAAAGACTTTACAAAGTTTACGTAAGTCGTTTTGCGGTAAGGCCAAAGAAGAGTGCGGTACACCTATACCTGCAAGATTCATAACCGCAGTGGGTGTAAAAAAGCAGCGTAAGGACCTGTTAACGCTGCTTTTTTACCTTAATGCACAACTCGTAATCTAGCCATAAATTTCCAAAGGGCATTAATATGAGACATGATTTAGACCTGCTCATTGATTAAAATATCTTTTTATGCCCCCTTCTCTTTCCCCTTCCCCCCAGCCCTGCTCCCTTATTATTGATAACAGGAGATAATTCTCATCACTTTATAGAGCAGGTGGTGCCCTCCTTCGGACCATTTGACATACCTTTTTTTCCTAGTGTTCACCTTTCTTTACTACTTTATCTTTTTAGGCTTATTTTCCCTTCATTGTTTTATCACTTTTCAGTTTTTCTATTACTATGTAATGTTTTTTATTGTGTTTATGTTTTATGTTTATTTTATTAGCTTGGATGATATATTCCTTTCTCGTCTATGATGCCTTATATTTGTATTTATCCTTTTTTAACTACCACAACTGCTTTTGCCAGTTTCTTATATATACATATCTTTTTGTAAGTGTGGCTAAAGTTGCTAAGCATTATTCCTGGTCTTTGACAATGTATTTATTATGTATACATTTCCCTGAACCTCTCAGGATTTTTTGCCTTATTAGCTTCTTTGTTTCTTTACTGGCACATTTCATTATGTTACATTTTTGTCTGTCCTCATTAGTTTTTTCTATCTATCTATTTGCTATTGTTTCGATTTTTGTGTAAATATTATACTACTGTGCAGAATCGATTACCCTATAGTCAACCTTGCTGATTACAGTTGCCAATATTATGTAGACCATGTTTTATTATAAGGCATCATTTTTGAAAATATCTTGAATAGAGTCTCTTGTATGAGACTAAAAGTATTTTTGTATTTATTCACTAATCACGTATAATATTGTCACTGCTTAGTATAATAGTCGACTTTTTGTCACATCACTTGTATTTGTTCATGCCTATTTGCTTTCCCATTGGATAATGTATAGTTTATCAGTGCTCACCTCGTGAACACCAGTAGATTTCTGATGAAGCGCATTTGAGCATGCGCGAAACGCCTCCGATCCTGTGCACCTGCCTTGTACACTGAATAGTGCCTTACCTGTTTGCTTGAATAAACCACGTTGGTTATCTGTACCTGAGAGTCCTCACTTTTCTATTTCATTATAAATATATATAAATATATATATATAAAAAATATATATATTTATTTTTATATATATGTATATATATATATATATATATATATATATATATATATATATATATATAGAGAGAGAGAGAGAGAGAGAGAGAGATGTATATATACAGTATATATATATATATATATATATATATATATATATGCAGCAAACATATGCACTCAAACAATTTATTTGACGTTTTGGGGATCAGCACGTCCCCTTCATCAGAAACAAAGACCTGTGAGTGCATTCGTTTGCTGCATATTATTTACATTTTTGCACCCAGGTAGTCGGCCCAGGAGGATGGATTCACTCAGAGGAGTTGGTTTTATATATAGATAGATAGATAGATAGATAGATATAGATATATAGATAGATAGATAGATGCATAGATATCAATGAGTATATTAGAGGATATATGTACAATGGTATGAATAAAGTTGCAATAAGAAGACTAAAATGTCTTCATTTGATAGACATTCAGGGAAAATAATTTAATACATAAGGATATTCGCCACATCGATGACTCTTATTTATCAACAGTCCGATGCTCATCACATCGAACTTGACGCGCGCGTTTTTGACAGACTTTATGATTAATAAGGTTGTTGAATGTAGACTCAAGGCAGTGATGTCTGGCGATGTCTGGCGTGCGTATTGACGCCAGCAAATGCAACAAAATTGATGCTTTGATAAATCGGCCCCAATGCACGGAAAAAGCCGAAATTGAAATATAGAAACTGCGTTAGTTTATTCTCCCATAGACTTCAATCAAGCACAAAAAGTGGGAAAGAAAACACCCAACAAGTCTTGCAAACCTGATCGTATTTTCTCAAGTAAGCAAACCCCAAATTAAATATTAACATTTCACATTACAATGTTCTTCACATAGAAGGATATGTTATATTTATTAATATAGTGTTAGGGCTACAATAAGAGTTTTACAAGACACATTTAAAACATATTAAAATAAAGTATTACTCTCAAATATATATGCATGTGTGTGTGAGTGTGTGTGTGTTTGTATGTATATGTATATGTGTGTGTTTGTATATATGTATGTGTGTGTTTGTCCTATGTGTGCTTGTATTGTATATGTGTGCGTGTGTTTTTATTTGTATATGTGTGTGTTTGTATGTATGTATGTGTATGTTTGTATGTGTGTTTGTATGTATGTGTGTTTGCATGTGTGTGGTTGTTTGTATGTGTGTATATGTGTGTGTGTGTGTGTAT
This sequence comes from Bombina bombina, assembly GCF_027579735.1. Classification (NCBI taxonomy): domain Eukaryota; kingdom Metazoa; phylum Chordata; class Amphibia; order Anura; family Bombinatoridae; genus Bombina; species Bombina bombina. The sequence continues at coordinate 542,782,398 of NC_069502.1, read as the reverse complement.
GTATGTATATATATATATATATATATATATATATATATATATATATATATATATATATATATATATGATGTTTTTCTTGATAAAATATATATCTATACCTATATGTATAGATGATTAAATATATAGGTTTACATATAGGTTTAGATATAGTAATATTTATTTAAACATACTTAGAACATATTAATTAAACACTTAATTAAAAATGAATATTGTATTTATATGATCTTTCAGTTTGTTAGCTACTTGACTGCAAAGGGCTCCAATGCACTTCTATAGACTTCTATAGATGTCTATATATGTCTACATATGTATTTATGTGTTTATATTTGTATATAGTGTATGTCTGTAAATACATGTATACACATATAAATACATAAATATATATTATCTATCTACACATTTATATATATATATATATATATATATATATATATATATATATATACACACATATTTAGACGTGTATGTATGTATCTCTATGTTAAAGCCATGTGCATCCCTTTTCTTTTTTTTTTTCTAACACCTGAGAATTTTTTACACTAATAATAGTGTTATTATGAGTGTAACTGTACTTTTAAATATCATTTTGATGTGTTTAGTGCAACTTTTTAAAGAGTAACAGTTAACCAGAGCTCTAAAGTTGTGCTTTAAATTAAATTGCATGCATAGAGCTGTGATAAACCCCTTATTGCTTGTGCATAACAGTTAGTGCGCCACTTGTAATTTATTAAGCCCTGTATACACTAGTATTTGCTTACTCTTGTACTATTATGTAAAAAAAAACTATTTTTTTTCTCAATTTGTATGATATACTAGAAATATTAAAATAACCCTAGGGGTTACTTTAAATTAGCTGGAAAAATGTTATTTTTAAGCTAGCAAGCATTTACATGCAAAGGCTCTGCATCCGTGACCTATGCTATCAATAGCACTATTTATCTAGCTGTAAGCTAAAAATTGTAACACTATTGTATTTCATTACTGTGTTATGTTATCAGCAACTGCAAGATAATATTTTATTATTTCATATATATTTACCCAGAACTATAAATGAGAACCAGGATATGCTATTTGTATCTTTCTTTGCTTTGTAAGGAGTACCTGTTTAGTAAAGATAAACAATTAGCTACTCTTAAAGGGACATGAAACCCAAACATTTTCTTTCATGATTTAGATAGAGAATACAATTTTAAACAACTTTCTAGTTTACTTCTATTATCTAATTTGTTTCATTTTCTTTGTATCATTTGTTGAATGAGCAGCAGTGCACTAATGGTTTCTAACTGAACACATGGGTGAGACAATGACAATCTGTATATATATGCATGCATCCACCAATCAGCAGCGAGAATCTAGGTTCATTGCTGCTTCTGAGCTTGCCTAGATAAATATTTCAGCAAAGGATAACAAGAGAAGGAAGCAAATTAAATAATAGCAGTAATTTGGAAAGTTGTTTAAAATTGCATCATCTGGGACTTCCGGAGAAGGAGCACAGGTGTGTGGCACCTGTCCTGAGCTCATCTACCTACAAGCTATTGGCGAGGACTACGCCCAAAACCCTCTCATGGAGGGCGGCTTGTATTGCTATAACCATCGCTGCTGGGAGCCCCATAGTGCATCAACAATGCACTTATAAAGCGTAGAACTCTGTAAAGGACACTAATCTAGTGCTAAAGCCTAAAGTACCCTAACAAATCAACTTTGTCTCTAACACTTGGCGTCCTTATAAATAGGAGGCTGTCTGCTGAAGAGAAATTTCCTCTAAAACAAAGCAGTTTGTATAATAACTGCCTCGAATCCTGGGGCCTCAACTTTTGCCCATTCAGATGAAGGTGGAGGCTAACGGCTCTGCTACTACGGCTTAAAGACTGAATTGTGCATTCCTACCTGGCCTCTGTGTGCTGCCTGAAAAGTGTAATGAGGAGCCGGTGCTTTTCCATCCTCCGGTGGGCTGCAGAGGGAGAGCGGCGTTCCTGGGGAAGAGGTGGTGTTCGCTGTATCACTCCACTGGCTTGCTGTTGCCGTAAAGGGGGCCAGAGCTGGAATCGTCTCCTGGGGCTGTCCTCATTTTGCTTGAGTCGTTGGTAACGGAGCCCTCTCTACATGGACTGCCGCTACTGATGTCGGCTTCACTGATGTGTCTGTCCTGAAGAGGCTCTCCCCCTCCCACCGGTGCTGCGTGAGGGGGGGTTGCTAGCAATAGAGGCTACCGAACGGGTGGTTAAATCCTGGACACAAAGGACGGGTAAAGTAAAGCATTGGAGGCAATATCTTCAGCTGTTGTATTTTTCGTTATATCTGACTTTACTTGGAAAGGCTCAGTACTGGATGGTTATCGTCTGAACGTAGACGGCTGTATGTGCTGTGCCCCCTACATCTGTACTACAATATTGATGCCTGAGGTACACCGGGCATAAAACTATAATAGAGGACGGAAGATAGCTGGGGACTCAGTCCTGGGGCTCATACTCATATCATATAAATTGTTATTTTTTGGTTCCTACACCTGCCTATATGCGGCTAGACTCAAACAAGTTGGCCTAGCCTGAATATTTAAGTTGGGCAACAAGGGCAAAAAATGTATAAGTATTAAAAATTTTGAAAATCTCTTTACCCCTGTTAACTTTTACATAGGGAAGAAAGATACTATCTTACCTAACTTTATCCTTGCATATTTACCTGTTATAACATGCTATAAGGTATCGAAAGTTAAAAGTTAGGTTTAAAAGTCAGTGTGCCAATTCTATGGTAATTAACTTCTGGCTAGAAAATTAACTGAATAAGCTGGATTAGAAGTTGTGGGTCAATTTTCACTAGTTTTAAAGAACCAGCTTTTTCTTTTCTTGCTCAAAAGTATGTATTAACATATTATAATATCTCACTTCTCAGATGAAATTATCTCAATCTAGCCACAGTTGTTTTTTTACTGGTGGCTAAAATAGTGGTTAAGGGGTATTAGATCTAATGTGTATGCTTTTTATTTTTTTCTGTTATTTCTGGCACATTGTGTTTCAAAGTATTATAAGATAACAGGATTTGAAAATTGTATCTGTATGTTTGTATCTATACGGCTATTTAAAGGTGCCCGATATACGTGTTTAGGATGATCTAGGAAGATAACGAGGGTTATTATAAAGTTTAAATAAGCTAATTTGACAACAGGGGCTCTCTCCCTTTTTCTTTTTTTCCCTTTTCAATCTCACATTTCCTTTTGTCACCGTTCTGACTGATTTTGTTTCACTTACTGCACATTGGGTGTTTTTTTTGTTTGTTTTTTTCTCTTCGCAAGAAAAGCACAGAAAGAAAATCTCTCACAATCCTCACATACCCCCTCCCCCTTCTTGGGGTACTTTCCCCCATCTAACACCTGTGGAACACACTAGTTCCTCTTCCTACTTTTTTTCTCTGTTTCACATAATCACTGTATATGGATAAATTTATACTGTCACAGACTAAAAATTCACCATCAGCCATGTCGACTAGACAAAGGGAAAGAAAACAGAAAGGGCCAATAGAGGCTACTTCCGATACACAGTTAGCTGCTCGTGACTCTTTAAATGTACAAGAGTCCATTGATCTGCAATCTTTAGTTTCAAACATATCTGCGGCTCTTGCACCTAAATTTGACTCTCTGAGAATAGAGATTAAGCATGACTGCACATCTAGCAACGGAGGTAAAACAATTTTCAGAAAGATTCACGGAAATAGAACAGAGAGTATCTGATCTTGAAGATCTATCCTTAGTTCACATTACCAAATTAGAAGCCACTTCTTCTGCCCTCTTTAAATTACAAAACAAGGTAGAAGATCTGGAAAATCGTGCAAGAAGAAACAACTTAAAAGTAATAGGGGTACCTGAGGGACAGCAATACCACAATTTAAACAACAATTACACAGACACTCCCAGCTTTACTTAAGATACCTGAAACTCACTCAGATATAGTTGTAGAACAGGTACACAGGTTAGGAACTCCTTCACAAAATATGAGGCCAAGACCAATCATAGCGAAATTTTTTAACTATCAAGATAAAATTGCTTTTTTACAAGCTTTTCGTAAAAATCAGCCCATATTTCTTGAAGGAATAAAAATATTACTATTTCAAGATTTTGCAAATGACACCGCTTCAAAAAGAAGGGAGTTAGCTCCAGTTTGCACTAAATTTATACAGCAGGGACTGCGAGCAACAATTGTATACCCCGCTAGGCTCCGCTTATTACTTGATAACGTGGTACACTTTTTTGATACTGCCTCTGCGGCAGAAGCTTTTCTCACCAAAAATAGCACACCTGAGTAGATGGGACCTTTAGGAAAATAGTATTATAGGGAAAAGTAGATACATTAATTTGCCCACAAGATGGTGTCCTTTCAGAATAGGGCAACAGATGGCTCGGTGATTTTGCCATCTGGCACGGGTATTGTGTCTTGTCTGTTGTGTCCCCCCTCCTTTATAATTTTTTTTTTTTCTTCTCTCTCTTCCCCCTTTTTCTCTCTCTCTCTCGTTGCTCTCCCTCTTGAAATCTAGTTATTAATAACATGACAGGGATTAAGCTTACCTCCTGGAATATAGGAGGTCTCACATCACCTATTAAAATAAAAATGATAGTTGCATATTTAAAGAAAATAGGTACTTCTATTGCGTTCCTACAAGAAACGCACTTGAAGACTCAAGAAGTTCTAAAACTTAAATCCTCATGGGTGGGGGAGGTTGTTTCTTCCCCCAGCCTTAGTCGAAAAGGTGGAGTTGCCATTCTACTAGGTAAAAAACTTAATTATGAGATAGCGCAGATCGAGATGGATACAGAAGGGAGGTTTATTATTCTTAAAATAAAGATTGCTAAAATTTTACATACTCTATGTAATATTTACGCCCCAAATGTTTTTGATTTACCATTCTGGGACTCATTACAGGCAAGGCTCATGGCATGTGCGGAGGGTCTGTTAATAATGGCTGGCGATTTCAATATGGCTCCACAATACCCAATTGATAAAATGAGACAACAGCCGTTAGCCAAAAAAACAAAAAGAGATAATCTTGAGGCAAAACTGTTCTCCAGGATATTTTCTAATCTAAAAGTAAGAGATATTTGGCGATCCCAGAATCCGGATCAGCGTTTACGTGTTTGTCGAAAGCGCATAAATCCTTATCTCGGATTGACTTATTTCTGATAGATGAGAAACTATGTAAAAATAAGGTATTGACTCAAATCCTGCCCATCGCGATCTCTGATCATGCGCCAATTTGTCTCGAGCTGGTACCGTCCACTTCCCCTTATACTAATTCTCGCTTTGTTTTCCCTAAATATCTAGCTTTGGTTTCTAAGTTTAAAAACTATGTGGAAAATAAGCTTGCGGACTTTGCAATGTATAATGCTGAAGCAAAAAACCGTCCTTCCTTGTTTTGGGAGACTGCCAAGGCAGTACTAAGAGGGGATATCTTGGCTTATTCTATTAGGCAAACTATGGCCTAGATTTGGAGATTGGCGTTAGCCGTGAAAACCAGCGTTAGAGGCTCCTAACGCTGGTTTTAGGCTAACTCTGGTATTTGGAGTCACTCAAAAAAGGGTCTAACGCTCACTTTTCAGCCGCGACTTTTCAATACCGCAGATCCCCTTACGTAAATTGCGTATCCTATCTTTTCAATGGGATTTTTCTAACTCCGGTATTTAGAGTCGTGGCTGAAGTGAGCGTTAGAACTCTAACGACAAAACTCCAGCCGCAGGAAAAAAGTCAGTAGTTAAGAGCTTTCTGGGCTAACGCCGGTTCATAAAACTCTTAACTACTGTACTCTAAAGTACACTAACACCCATAAACTACCTATGTACCCCTAAACCGAGGTCCCCCCACATCGCCGCCACTCGATTAATTTTTTTTAACCCCTAATCTGCCGACCGCCAACTACGTTATCCTTATGTACCCCTAATCTGCTGCCCCTAACACCGCCGACCCCTATATTATATTTAGTAACCCCTAACCTGCCCCCCACAACATCGCCGCCAGCTACCTACACTTATTAACCCCTAATCTGCCGACCGCAAAGCGCCGCCACCTACGTTATCCTTATGTACCCCTAATCTGCTGCCCCTAACACCGCCGACCCCTATATTATATTTATTAACCCCTAATCTGCCCCCACAACGTCGCCTCCACCTGCCTACACTTATTAACCCCTAATCTGCCGAGCGGACATGAGCGCTACTATAATAAAGTTTTTAACCCCTAATCCGCCTCACTAACCCTATAATAAATAGTATTAACCCCTAATCTGCCCTCCCTAACATTGCCGACACCTAACTTCAATTATTAACCCCTAATCTGCCGATTATTAACCCCTAAAGCTAAGTCTAACCCTAACACTAACACCCCCCTAAATTAAATATAATTTTAATCTAACGAAATTAATTAACTCTTATTAAATAAATTATTCCTATTTAAAGCTAAATACTTACCTGTAAAATAAATCCTAATATAGCTACAATATAAATTATAATTACATTGTAGCTATTTTAGGATTAATATTTATTTTACAGGCAACTTTGTAATTATTTTAACCAGGTACAATAGCTATTAAATAGTTAAGAACTATTTAATAGTTACCTAGTTAAAATAATTACAAATTTACCTGTAAAATAAATCCTAACCTAAGTTAAAATTAAACCTAACACTACACTATCATTAAATTAATTAAATAAAATACCTACAATTAAACCTAACACTACACTATCAATACATTAATTAAATACAATATCTACAAATAACTACAATGAAATAAACTAACTAAAGTACAAAAAATAAAAAAGAACTAAGTTACAAAAAATAAAAAATATCTACAAACATAAGAAAAATATTACAACAATTTTAAACTAATTACACCTACTCTAAGCCCCCTAATAAAACAACAAAGCCCCCCAAAATAAAAAATGCCCTACCCTATTCTAAATTACTAAAGTTAAAAGCTCTTTTACCTTACCAGCCCTGAACAGGGCCCTTTGCGGGGCATGCCCCAAGAAGTTCAGCTCTTTTGCCTGTAAAAAAAACATACAATACCCCCCCCCAACATTACAACCCACCACCCACATACCCCTAATCTAACCCAAACCCCCCTTAAATAAACCTAACACTAAGCCCCTGAAGATCTTCCTACCTTATCTTCACCATACCAGGTTCACCGATCCGTCCTGAAGAGCTCCTCCGATGTCCTGATCTAAGCCCAAGCGGGGGGCTGAAGATGTCCATGATCCGGTAGAAGTCTTCATCCAAGCGGGGCAGAAGAGGTCTTCCATCCGATTGAAGTCTTCATCCAAGCGGGGCAGAAGAGGTCTTCCATCCGATTGAAGTCTTCATCCAGGCGGCATCTTCTATCGACATCCATCTGGAGCGGAGCGGCAGCATCCTGAAGACCTCAGACGCGGAACATCCATCCTGGCCGACGACTGAACTACGAATGATGGTTCCTTTAAATGACGTCATCCAAGATGGCGTCCCTCGAATTCCGATTGGCTGATAGGATTCTATCAGCCAATCGGAATTAAGGTAGGAATATTCTGATTGGCTGATGGAATCAGCCAGTCAGATTTAGCTCGCATTCTATTGGCTGATCGGAACAGCCAATAGAATGCGAGCTCAATCTGATTGGCTGATTGGATCAGCCAATCGGATTGAACTTGATTCTGATTGGCCGGATTCCATCAGCCAATCAGAATATTCCTACCTTAATTCCGATTGGCTGATAGAATCCTATCAGCCAATCGGAATTTGAGGGACGCCATCTTGGATGACGTCATTTAAGGAACCGTCATTCGTCGTTCAGTCGTCGGCCAGGATGGATGTTCCGCGTCGGAGGTCTTCAGGATGCTGCCGCTCCGTTCCAGATGGATGTCGATAGAAGATGCCGCCTGGATGAAGACTTCAATCGGATGGAAGACCTCTTCTGACCCGCTTGGATGAAGACTTCAATCGGATGGAAGACCTCTTCTGCCCCGCTTGGATGAAGACTTCTACCGGATCATGGACATCTTCAGCCCCCCGCTTGGGCTTGGATCAGGACATCGGAGGAGCTCTTCAGGACCGATCGGTGAACCTGGTATGGTGAAGACAAGGTAGGAAGATCTTCAGGGGCTTAGTGTTAGGTTTATTTAAGGGGGGTTTGGGTTAGATTAGGGGTATGTGGGTGGTGGGTTGTAATGTTGGGGGGGGGGTATTGTATGTTTTTTTTACAGGCAAAAGAGCTGAACTTCTTGGGGCATGCCCCGCAAAGGGCCCTGTTCAGGGCTGGTAAGGTAAAAGAGCTTTTAACTTTAGTAATTTAGAATAGGGTAGGGCATTTTTTATTTTGGGGGGCTTTGTTGTTTTATTAGGGGGCTTAGAGTAGGTGTAATTAGTTTAAAATTTTTGTAATATTTTTCTTATGTTTGTAGATATTTTTTTATTTTTTGTAACTTAGTTCTTTTTTATTTTTTGTACTTTAGTTAGTTTATTTCATTGTAGTTATTTGTAGGTATTGTATTTAATTAATGTATTGATAGTGTAGCGTTAGGTTTAATTGTAGGTAATTGTAGGTATTTTATTTAATTAATTTAATGATAGTATAGTGTTAGGTTTAATTGTAACTTAGGTTAGGATTTATTTTACAGGTAATTTTGTAATTATTTTAACTAGGTAACTATTAAATAGTTCTTAACTATTTAATAGCTATTGTACCTGGTTAAAATAATTACAAAGTTGCCTGTAAAATAAATATTAATCCTAAAATAGCTACAATGTAATTATAATTTATATTGTAGCTATATTAGGATTTATTTTACAGGTAAGTATTTAGCTTTAAATAGGAATAATTTATTTAATAAGAGTTAATTAATTTCGTTAGATTAAAATTATATTTAACTTAGGGGGGTGTTAGTGTTAGGGTTAGACTTAGCTTTAGGGGTTAATACATTTATTAGAATAGCGGTGAGCTCCGGTCGGCAGATTAGGGGTTAATAATTGAAGTTAGGTGTCGGCGATGTTAGGGAGGGCAGATTAGGGGTTAATACTATTTATTATAGGGTTAGTGAGGCGGATTAGGGGTTAATAACTTTATTATAGTAGCGCTCAGGTCCGCTCGGCAGATTAGGGGTTAATAAGTGTAGGCAGGTGGAGGCGACGTTGTGGGGGGCAGATTAGGGGTTAATAAATATAATATAGGGGTCGGCGATGTTAGGGCAGCAGATTAGGGGTACATAAGGATAATGTAAGTAGCGGCGGTTTACGGAGCGGCAGATTAGGGGTTAATAATAATATGCAGGGGTCAGCGATAGCGGGGGGCGGCAGAATAGGGGTTAATAAGTGTAAGGTTAGGGGTGTTTAGACTCGGGGTACATGTTAGAGTGTTAGGTGCAGACGTAGGAAGTGTTTACGCATAGCAAACAATGGGGCTGCGTTAGGAGCTGAACGCTGCTTTTTTGCAGGTGTTAGGTTTTTTTTCAGCTCAAACAGCCCCATTGTTTCCTATGGGGGAATCGTGCATGAGCACGTTTTTGAGGCTGGCCGCTTGCGTAAGCAACTCTGGTATCGAGAGTTGAAGCTGCGTTAAAAATGCTCTACGCTCCTTTTTTGGAGCCTAACGCAGCCTTTATGTGGACTCTCAATACCAGAGTTATTTTTATGGTGCGGCCAGAAAAAAGCCGGCGTTAGCTACGCGGGTCCTTACCGACAAAACTCTAAATCTAGGCCTAAGAAACTTAAAAAACGAGAGAATGAACTTCTCCGGGCAGTTACAAATGCATGCAACTTATATCTGATGGGAAAAAATCCACAGAAATGGGCCAAATATATTAAAGGGCTCGAAGCAAGAGATTCACTTTGGCTATATAGAGCTACTCAAAAAGATATCCGGTTTGCCGCGAAGCTGCACAGATACGGGAACAAGACGGGAAAACTTTTAGCTAAACTAGTCAAGCCGGATCTAGGCTCCCAACTAATAGATGCATTAGACAGTAAAGGTCAAACACTTAGTTCCCCTCAGGATATTGTTCAAATCTGCTACGACTATTATAAAGATATATACTCTGCTAGAACATCCAATATTGTGGAGCGTCAGAAGTTCTGGGCAGAGATCTCTTTTCCAAAGATATTACAGGACTCTATTGAAGATCTTGGGTCTCCTATCACGGACTTAGAAGTGACTAAGGCAATTAAGAACTTGGCATGCAATAAGGCACCCGGTCCGGATGCCTTAACCAACGAGTTTTATAAAATAGCATCAGTTGTTATAACACCGTATTTAACATCACTGTTCAATCTTATGTATATACAGGGTAATGAACCTACATCTAATTTTACAGCCTCATACATGTCACTGATCCTAAAGAAAGGAAAAGATGCAAAAATGATAGAATCTTATAGACCCATTGCACTCATGAATACAGACTACAAACTGTTGGCCTCGATTCTTGCTCAGCGACTTCAGTCTCTCCTACCCTCTATTATTAACCCAGATCAGGCTGGCTTCATGAAAAATAGGAACTCAGCGGCTAAAATAAGGGAACTCCTGCTCACGTTAGATTTCTTCTCAAATACCATGGCCCCAGATCAATCTTCGCAAGACGATAGTATAGATCTAGCAATCTTAGCTATAGACGCCGAAAAAGCCTTTGACTCGGTTCACCACGACCACTTGTTATTTTCACTAGAACAGTTCGGGTTGAAAGGTAATTTTGTTAAATTTATTGAAAAAATGTATCACACGCTTCTATAAGATTGATAGTTAATGGGTTTTTATCTTCGGAGATTGTGTTGCATCAGTGGCATCACTAGGGGGTGCGGGGGGTGCGGGCCGCACCAGGGTGACACCCTCCAGGGGGTGACACCACCAAAAAAAAAAAAAAAAATTTTTTTTAACATTTTATTGAAATTCAAAGAAATACAATGTAGAGATGCATAGATATTTTTATTAGAGGGGCCAGCATTTGTGAACATTAGTGGGACTGGGGAAGTTGTAGACACTTCATTTTTTTGCCCCTTGAGCCAGCGCTGCAATTTCCATAAATAGTTTTCCCGGCTGCTTTTGCTTGTTTGTACTTTGCTCCTCCCCTGCCCAATTTCACTATGAATGTTGTGGGCATGCAGTGGGGCTTGCAAAGTTGCGCTGCTAGCCTAAACCTGCCTGCCTATCTGTGCTCACTGCTCAGTGACGTGTGGAGCAGTGGAGTCACTCACTGCTGTGCTGTCTCTCTAAACGGGAACTGGGAAATCATGAGGGGGATGCCTGGCACCTGACCGAGTGTTTTTGTGTGTGTGTGTGTGTGTGTGTCTGAGTGCTTTTGTGTGTGTGTCTGAGTGTTTCTGTGTGTGTGCCTGAGTGTTTGTGTGTGTTTGTGTGTCTGAGTGCTTTTGTGTGTGTGTGTCTAAGTGTTTGTGTGTGTGCCTGAGTGTTTTTGTGTGTGTGTGTCTGTTTGTGTGTGTGCCTGAGTGTTTTTGTGTGTGTGTGTGTGTGTGTGTGTCTGTTTGTGTGTGTGCCTGAGTGTTTTTGTGTGTGTGTCTGTTTGTGTGTGTGCCTGAGTGTTTTTGTGTGTTGGTGTCTGTTTGTGTGTGTGCCTGAGTGTTTTTGTGTGTGTGTGTGTGTGTGTGTGTCTAAGTGTTTGTGTGTGTGCCTGAGTGTTTTTGTGTGTGTCTGAGTATGTTTCTAAGTGTGTCTGAGTGTATCAGAGTGTTTGTATGTGTGTGTGCCTGTGTTTTTGTGTTTGTGTGTGTCTGCTTTCTGTGGGGAGGGGGGTGACACCATAAGTTACCGCACCGGGTGACACCAACCCTAGTGACGCCACTGTGTTGCATAGGGGAACCAGGCAGGGGTGTCCCCTTTCCCCGCTTCTTTTTAATATCTCTATTGAACCCTTTGCCATAATGATAAGACAAAAACTGGAGGGGATTGGGATTGCTGGGCAGGAGTTGAAAATTGTACGCTGATGACATTCTTCTTTACCTTTCTAATATATCTAGGAATTTACCGACTCTATTGTCAATTATACAACAATTTAGTTCCTTCTCAGGATATAAGGTGAATATAAATAAATCTTAATTTCTCTGGGTCAGGCAGACAGAAGATTCTCCTATAAATGTACATTTTCCTATAGTAACTGATTCATTTAAATATCTGGTATTATTGTTGCAAGTAGGCCTGATCGGTGGTATTCTCTTAACATTCTCCCGGTTTTAAATAAAGTTAAAGATGCGTTCAAAAATTGGCAGAACTTACCTTTATCACTATCTGGACGTATTGCAGTATACAAGATGATATTACTGCCTAAAATACTCTATGTTCTTCAGAACACTCCACTACTTTTAAAAAAGAATTATATCACTTTATTCAACTCACAACTCCGTTCCTTTCTGTGGCAGGATAGGAAGCCTAGAATTTCTCTAGCAAAACTTTCCCTACCGATAGAATTTGGAGGCTTGGCCCTGCCTGATCTAAGAGCATATAACTACGTGTTCTTGGCACGTGTTGTGGCCGATTGATTATTCCAACGTAATTATGTTACAAATAATAATCTTGAGGTCAGCATTATGTATCCTTTCTCACCGTCTGCGCTTATACATATGGAGACTAAGTACATCCCACCTCAAATTAAAAGGTGTCAATCTATATATAATATAATGATGGCATAGAAAAAAGCATGTAACCTATTAGGCATGGAATACCATGTATCAAGCTATTTACCATTCCTGGGGAACCCACAGTTCCAATCGGGAATACCATCTTCAATCTTTTTGAAATGGAAAACCCTGGGGGTTGTTAGGGCTGTGCAGTTTCTGGATTTACAAAATAGATGCATTAAATCTTTTTATGTGCTTAGACTGGAATTCAAGCTTTCCCAGAGAAATTTCTATGCGTATCTCCAAGCCAGACACTACGTTATGAAGCTATTGAACGATTATGGGTGGAATTGGTCAATGGGGCAATTGGAGAAATGGCTCATATTGGCAAAGAATGGAATCATGTCAATTTCTCCATGTTACTCGATGCTGGCCTCTGTTAGAGGTATAATCAATTTAGATAATATGGCTATTGACTGGGCTAGACTGTTAACAAAAGCAGTAGACCCTGATATACCTTCTCTCTCAATCCAAGAGGTTGCTCGAACAACTCTCTCGGCTACTTGGAGAGAATCTCATGTGAAGTTATTATATAGGACATACTTCACACCAGAAAAAGGTTTAAGATATGCCTCCACATATTAATGACTGCATATGAGAAAAGGATTTTACTGTATATTGAGCCAGATTACGAGTGGCAGTTACAGTTATGCTTGCATGATATCAAATTTATTTTGGCTGTTTGGGTGCAATGTATGTGGAGCTCGTATTACAAGTTGAAAGCGAATGCAAATGTGTGAGCGTAATCGCGATGCACACTAGAATGATTACAAAGTACAGTTATACTCATAATAACAATATCTAATAAAAATCATTTAAAAAAATATTGCACAAAAAAGTTATAAGGGTTCAAAGATATGAGGTCTCAGGTGTTACGGAAAAGGCAGGCAAATGGTTTTAACATAGAGACACATACATATACATGTCTATAAATAGTTATGTTTTATGTATTTACAGACATATATAAATATTGAAACAAATAAATACATACATATATAGACATATATATAAGGGCATTGTAGCCCTTTGCAGTGAAGTATAATGTAAAAAATATTTATTCAACATTCATATTTTATAAAGTGTTACAATGTGTATTTACTTTTAATATTTCACATTCCAATGTTCGGCACATAGCAGAATATGTTTATGTTCTATGCATTTTTTAAATAGATTTATATATATATATATATATATATATATATATATATATATATATATAAATATATATATATATTTGTATATAAAGAGGCTGCTCCTGGGTGGTAAATCGCCATAGAACTAGCTGATGAGTTGTTGTTCATTCCTGGTATAGCGCTTCTCTCTTTGTATGCAAATTAATATGACCCTAGGGAGGTCTTCCTATGGGTGATGGCGGAAACCAGCGGTAGACTCCTTGACCAGTGTGCTTAGAGGAATGTGGCTGCACCTCACTTAGGAGGCCCATAGGAGGGCGAAACAATCGTTTGGGGTTGTCATGTTACTTACTGACCTTACTTGGCCGGATCAGACTGATATACTACAGGAAAGGTTTCCTCTGTGAAAAGCACACTGGTCAAGAAAAGGCTGCTCCTGGTTGGTAAATCACCATAGAACTAGCTAATGAGCTGTTGATCGTTCCTGGTAGAGTGCTTCTCTCTTTGTATATACATATATATAATTATATATATATATATATATATATATATATATATATATATAAAACACCAAAACAAAACACCATCACATATACCGGTATATATATATATATATATATATATATATATATATATATATATATATATATATATATATATATATATATATATATATATATATAAAAACCGACTAATGGTGGATTAAGGGAACCCCTCCAAAAAAGAATACACTTGTAGCACTCTAGAGATATTAATACATATATAACAGCAAGTTATTTGTGAATATCAGTTAATCAAGATATTGGCTAGTAGTAATGGAAGGGGAAGGAAAAAAGGAGATAGTTAAAATATAACTTTTATTCAAAAAATTGCTATTAAAAATGGGGGAGACAAACGATTAAAAACACACACAATATATTATGACTAATATATAAGAGATAAGTCCTTATATATCTATGTAATTTACATCTATTTGTATTGAGTGAACTGGAGATCCTGATAAGTATCCAAACAAAAGATGTAATTTTATTCTGCAGATAAAATTGCCTCTTTGGTTATAATGTTTGAGTGCATATGGAAAAGTTACTAGGGAAATGGGTTTTGGTCCAGATAGTAGCAGTAACTTGTATAGTTGGATACTATGGCCCCTAGTTATCAAGCCGTCAACCTCAAATACGCTGGAATTCCGCAGCATATTTGTGGCGAGGCTGATTCGCCTTAGTTATCAAGCCCTAGATCCCAGCAAAAGAGGAATTTAGTGATGTAAGCTTCGATCCGCCGGACTAAGTCCGACACAGATCGATTCTTACGTCACTCCAGATGTTCTGCACACAAGTGTGGCACAATCTGACTACTTTTGCTAGTTATCAAAAAACCAGCAGGTACGCTCGGCACTTTTCCGGCCCAGCGTACCTGGTTTTCAAACCGCTGCCCTGGAGGCGGCGGATGCCATAGGAATCAATGGGAGTCTGACCATAGCGAAAGTTCATGTTCGCTGCTGCCAGACATCCCATTGATTTCTATGGGAGCTGTCTACACCTAACATCCTAACATGTACCCCTAGTCTAAACACCCCTAATCTGTCCCCCCCTACACCGCCGCAACTAAATAAAGTGTTTACCCCTAAACCGCCGCTCCCGGAGCCCACCGCCACTATAATAAATATGTTAACCCCTAAACCGCCGCTCCCGGAGCCCACCGCCACCTACATTATACCTATTAACCCCTATCCTGCCCCCCTATAATGTTGCCACCTATAATAAAGTTATTATCCCCTATCCTGCGTTTCCCGGACCTCACCGCAACTAAATAAATAGTTTAACCCCTAAACCGCCGCTCCCGGACCCTGCCGCAAACTATATTAAACTTATTAACCCCTAATCTGCTCCCCCTACATCGTCGCCACCTATAATAAATTTATTAACCCCTATCCTGCCCACCCTACACCGCCGCCACTGTAATAAAATTATTAACCCCTGAACCTAAGTCTAACACTAACCCTAACACCCCCCTAACTTAAATATTAATTAAATAAATCTAAATAATATTTCTCTTATTAACTAAATTAATCCTATTTAAAACTAAATACTTTATAAAAATATATATAAAAAATAAACCCTAATATAGCTACAATATAAATAATAATTATATTGTAGCTATCTTAGGATTTATTTTTATTTTACAGGCATCTTTCAATTTATTTTAACTAGGTACAATAGCTATTAAATAGTTATTAACTATTTAATAGCTACCTAGCTAAAATAAAGATAAATTTACCTGTAAAATAAAAACTAACCTAAGTTACAATTACACCTAACACTACACTATACTTTAATAAATTATTCCTATTTAAAACGAAATACTTACCTGTAAAATAAACCCTAAGATAGCTACAATATAATTAATAATTATATTGTAGCTATTTTAGGATTTATATTTATTTTACATGTAACTTTGTATTTATTTTAGCTAGTTAGAATAGTTATTAAATAGTTATAAACTATTTAATAACTACCTAGCTAAAAGAAATACAAAATTACCTGTAAAATAAATCCTAACCTAAATTGCAATTAAACCTAACACTACACTATCATTAAATTAATTAAATAAATTACCTACAAATAACTACAATTAAATATGATTAAATAAACTAACTAAAGTACAAAAAATAAAAAAAGCTAAGTTACAAAAAATAAAAAAAATAAGTTACAAACATTTAAAAAATATTACAACAATTTTAAGCTACTTACACCTAATCTAAGCCCCCTAATAAAATAACAAAGCCCCTCAAAATAAAAAATGCCGTACCCTATTCTAAAGTAAAAAGTTACAAGCTCTTTTACCTTACCAGCCCTTAAAAGGGCTTTTTGTGGGGAATGCCCCAAAGAATTCTGCTCTTTTGCCTGTAAAATAAAAATACAACCCCCCATCATTAAAACCCACCACCCAAATACCCCTAATCTAACCCAAACCCTCCTTAAATAAACCTAACACTACCCCCTGAAGATCATCCTACCTTGAGTCGTCTTCAGCCAGCCGACCACCGATAGAACCGAAAAGGAGATCCAGAGCGGCAGAAGTCATCATCCAAGGGGCGCTGAAGAAGTCTTCCATCTTCTTTCTTCCGGATCCATCTTCTTTCTTCCGGATCCATCTTCATCCCACCGACGCGAAACATCCTTCTTCCCCGACGTCCGATGACTGAATGAAGGTTCCTTTAAGGGACGTCATCCAAGATGGCGTCCCTTCAATTCCGATTGGCTGATAGGATTTTATCAGCCAATCGGAATTAAGGTAGGAAAAATCTGATTGGCTGATTGAATCAGCCAATCAGATTGAAGTTCAATCCGATTGGCTGATCCAATCAGCCAATCAGATTGAGTTTGCATTCTATTGGCTGGTCCGGGAGCGGTGGTTTAGGGGTTAATACATTTATAAGACTTGCGGCGGGGTCTAGGAGCGTCGGTTTAATGGTTAATTACTTTATTGAGTTGCGGGGGGCTCCGGGGGCGCCGGTATAGGGGGTAGAACAGTGTAGTTAGTGTGGGTGCTTAGTGACAGGGGTATCAATAAAGCTGTCAAAAAGCCAAAGAACAGCGAGATCGGATGAGTGATAACTCTCACAGTCCGCTGCTTATCGCCCCATACTTGGTGCGCAGCTTTTTGACAGCTTTTTTGATAACTTAGGCGAAATTTTGCAGGTCCGCGGCAGCGATGGTAGGCGAGCTTAGGCGGGCATATTGAACCGGCGAAGGCAGGTAAAGTAGACGGCTTGATAACTACCCCCCTATGTGATAGCAACCAAGATTTAGGTATTGTTGCCTTATCTTACCAATTTAATTGAGATAGTAAAATTGTTCATGTAAGTGTATTTTGTATCCCAACCTAAAGGGTATATATCTGAGTCTAGATGGTAATAGGAACTTGTCTGTTTGGATGCTTTATAATAGCAGCCGTGATTTAGCTATTATTACTAGATCTTGCCAACTAAATGAAGGCAGTGACATTGCTCATATAAGTGTGTTTTATATCCCAACCTTAATGGCTATATATACATTAGATTGTGTCATATGTAGAAAGCAACATCAACAAGCTTAATTTGTAGTTTTCTATATATTGGGTGGCGCATATACCAGTATTAAAGTTTGTGCTAAATAATGGTGGCAGTGTTTCAGTTATTTTGTGAAATAACAACTTCA
This sequence comes from Bombina bombina, assembly GCF_027579735.1. Classification (NCBI taxonomy): domain Eukaryota; kingdom Metazoa; phylum Chordata; class Amphibia; order Anura; family Bombinatoridae; genus Bombina; species Bombina bombina. Next base: position 542,764,434 of record NC_069502.1, on the reverse strand, counting down.
CTGATATAGTAGTGCACTTATGCATACAAAGTATATTTGTATGTAATTATTTAAAGGCACATGTTAAAATTGCCATTGGAATTGCAATTGTGTCTTTATAATCCTCTTGTGTGAGTTTAATAATTCATACATAAGTGTTGCGGTTTATGCTAAATATCAACAGTCTTGCAAATATTTGTTGCAACTATTAAATTAGCTATGACCACTATATTTGTATTGAGTCTGGAGAAACCTGTATTCAAGCTGTATTCAAAACAGCGGCTTTTCATGCCTCATGTGGTTTAATTAGATTTCAAAGAAACTATGTGAAAGCTGCAGTTAAAACAGCACTATAAATTGTATTAGGATCCAAACTTATAAGTATTCCACAGTGGTGCTGCAATTTTTATTGTAAAGTAAAAATATCAAAGTTGCAGCTGTATGACTATTGCTCAATATACATATTCAAGAGGTAATGGTAACAGTGGTATAGATTACATCCAACATGTATATTGGTTTTTAAATTTACCAAACACATATACTGAGGCTGCAACCAAAGCTGCAGTTGATTTACTGCCCACAGAATGCAATAAAGTAAATATAGCGTTCTTATCAGTGATATAATACAATTTGGTTTAGACTTAATATAATTCTAAATTATGCTGGTGTGTACTATTGAATAGATAGTCACCGGAGCTGCAGTAAATTCACTGCCAACAGGGTACACTCAGTTTGCTTGTAATATGATCTTAAATGAGCTAGCTTGTATTGTTAAATAAATAGCCGCCGGAACTGCAGTGAGTTCACTGCCAACAAAGCACAATAAGGTAAAATATAGCGTTTCTGAGAACTATATAGTAAAATAGGCTTGTAGCGCAATCTACATCACAATAATACTGATATGTACTGTTTAGTGTATAACCACCGGAGCTGTTGTTGGTTCACAGCCAACAAAATACAGTAAAATGAATATGTCATCCCTGTAAGCTTTATAATAAGTTAGGTTGTGACACAATCTACAACTTAACGGCTAGATTTAGAGTTCGGCGGTAGCCGTCAAAACCAGCGTTAGAGGCTCCTAACGCTGGTTTTGGGCGCCCGCTGGTATTTGGAGTCAGTGATTAAAGGGTCTAACGCTCACTTTACAGCCGCGACTTTTCCATACCGCAGATCCCCCTACGCCATTTGCGTAGCCTATCTTTTCAATGGGATCTTCCTAACGCCGGTATTTAGAGTCGTTTCTGCAGTGAGCGTTAGAGCTCTAACGACAAGATTCCAGCCCCCTGAAAATAGCAGGAGTTAAGAGCTTTCTGGCTAACGCCGGTTTATAAAGCTCTTAACTACTGTACCCTAAAGTACACTAACACCCATAAACTACCTATGTACCCCTAAACCGAGGTCCCCCCACATCGCCGCCACTCGATTAAAAATTTTAACCCCTAATCTGCCGACCGCCACCTACGTTATACTTATGTACCCCTAATCTGCTGCCCCTAACACCGCCGACCCCTGTATTATATCTATTAACCCCTAACTTGCCCCCCACAACGTCGCCGCAAGCTACTTAAAATAATTAACCCCTAATCTTCCGACCGCAAATCGCCGCCACCTACGTTATCCCTATGTACCCCTAATCTGCTACCCCTAACATCGCCGACCCCTATGTTATATTTATTAACCCCTAATCTGCCCCCCACAACGTCGCCGACACCTACCTACACTTATTAACCCCTAATCTGCCGAGCGGACCTGAGCGCTACTATAATAAAGTTATTAACCCCTAATCCGCCTCACTAACCCTATCATAAATAGTATTAACCCCTAATCTGCCCTCCCTAACATCGCCGACACCTACCTTCAATTATTAACCCCTAATCTGCCGACCGGAGCTCACCGCTATTCTAATAAATGTATTAACCCCTAAAGCTAAGTCTAACCCTAACACTAACACCCCCCTAAGTTAAATATAATTTTTATCTAACGAAATAAATTAACTCTTATTAAATAAATAATTCCTATTTAAAGCTAAATACTTACCTGTAAAATAAATCCTAATATAGCTACAATATAATTTATAATTATATTATAGCTATTTTAGGATTAATATTTATTTTACAGGCAACTTTGTAATTATTTTAACCAGGTACAATAGCTATTAAATAGTTAAGAACTATTTAATAGTTACCTAGTTAAAATAATAACAAATTTACCTGTAAAATAAATCCTAACCTAAGATATAATTAAACCTAACACTACCCTATCAATAAAATAATTAAATAAACTACCTACAATTACCTACAATTAACCTAACACTACACTATCAATAAATTAATTAAACACAATTGCTACAAATAAATAAAATTAAATAAACTATCTAAAGTACAAAAAATAAAAAAGAACTAAGTTACAGAAAATAATAAAATATTTACAAAGATAAGAAAAATATTACAACAATTTTAAACTAATTACACCTACTCTAAGCCCCCTAATAAAATAACAAAGCCCCCCAAAATAAAAAATTCCCTACCCTATTCTAAAATACAAATATTACAAGCTCTTTTACCTTACCAGCCCTGAACAGGGCCCTTTGCGGGGCATGCCCCAAGAATTTCAGCTCTTTTGCCTGTAAAAAAAAACATACAATACCCCCCCCCCAACATTACAACCCACCACCCACATACCCCTAATCTAACCCAAACCCCCCTTAAATAAACCTAACACTACCCCCCTGATGATCTTCCTACCTTGTCTTCACCATGCCAGGTTCACCGATCCGTCCTGGCTCCAAGATCTTCATCCAACCCAAGCGGGGGCTAGACATCCACTGAAGAAGTCCAGAAGAGGGTCCAAAGTCTTCCTCCTATCCGGCAAGAAGAGGACATCCGGACCGGCAAACATCTTCTCCAAGCGGCATCTTCTATCTTCTTCCATCCGATGACGACCGGCTCCATCTTGAAGACCTCCAGCGTGGATCCATCCTCTTCTTCCGACGACTAGACGACGAATGACGGTTCCTTTAAGGGACGTCATCCAAGATGGCGTCCCTCGAATTCCGATTGGCTGATAGGATTCTATCAGCCAATCGGAATTAAGGTAGGAATTTTCTGATTGGCTGATGGAATCAGCCAATCAGAATCAAGTTCAATCCGATTGGCTGATCCAATCAGCCAATCAGATTGAGCTCGCATTCTATTGGCTGATCGGAACAGCCAATAGAATGCGAGCTCAATCTGATTGGCTGATTGGATCAGCCAATCGGATTGAACTTGATTCTGATTGGCTGATTCCATCAGCCAATCAGAAAATTCCTACCTTAATTCCGATTGGCTGATAGAATCCTATCAGCCAATCGGAATTCGAGGGACGCCATCTTGGATGACGTCCCTTAAAGGAACCGTCATTCGTCGTCTAGTCGTCGGAAGAAGAGGATGGATCCGCGCTGGAGGTCTTCAAGATGGAGCCGGTCGTCATCGGATGGAAGAAGATAGAAGATGCCGCTTGGAGAAGATGTTTGCCGGTCCGGATGTCCTCTTCTTGCCGGATAGGAGGAAGACTTTGGACCCTCTTCTGGACTTCTTCAGTGGATGTCTAGCCCCCGCTTGGGTTGGATGAAGATCTTGGAGCCAGGACGGATCGGTGAACCTGGCATGGTGAAGACAAGGTAGGAAGATCATCAGGGGGGTAGTGTTAGGTTTATTTAAGGGGGGTTTGGGTTAGATTAGGGGTATGTGGGTGGTGGGTTGTAATGTTGGGGGGGGGGTATTGTATGTTTTTTTTTACAGGCAAAAGAGCTGAAATTCTTGGGGCATGCCCCGCAAAGGGCCCTGTTCAGGGCTGGTAAGGTAAAAGAGCTTGTAATATTTGTATTTTAGAATAGGGTAGGGAATTTTTTATTTTGGGGGGCTTTGTTATTTTATTAGGGGGCTTAGAGTAGGTGTAATTAGTTTAAAATTGTTGTAATATTTTTCTTATCTTTGTAAATATTTTATTATTTTCTGTAACTTAGTTCTTTTTTATTTTTTGTACTTTAGATAGTTTATTTAATTTTATTTATTTGTAGCAATTGTGTTTAATTAATTTATTGATAGTGTAGTGTTAGGTTAATTGTAGGTAATTGTAGGTAGTTTATTTAATTATTTTATTGATAGGGTAGTGTTAGGTTTAATTATATCTTAGGTTAGGATTTATTTTACAGGTAAATTTGTTATTATTTTAACTAGGTAACTATTAAATAGTTCTTAACTATTTAATAGCTATTGTACCTGGTTAAAATAATTACAAAGTTGCCTGTAAAATAAATATTAATCCTAAAATAGCTATAATATAATTATAAATTATATTGTAGCTATATTAGGATTTATTTTACAGGTAAGTATTTAGCTTTAAATAGGAATTATTTATTTAATAAGAGTTAATTTATTTCGTTAGATAAAAATTATATTTAACTTAGGGGGGTGTTAGTGTTAGGGTTAGACTTAGCTTTAGGGGTTAATACATTTATTAGAATAGCGGTGAGCTCCGGTCGGCAGATTAGGGGTTAATAATTGAAGGTAGGTGTCGGCGATGTTAGGGAGGGCAGATTAGGGGTTAATACTATTTATGATAGGGTTAGTGAGGCGGATTAGGGGTTAATAACTTTATTATAGTAGCGCTCAGGTCCGCTCGGCAGATTAGGGGTTAATAAGTGTAGGTAGGTGTCGGCGACGTTGTGGGGGGCAGATTAGGGGTTAATAAATATAACATAGGGGTCGGCGATGTTAGGGGTAGCAGATTAGGGGTACATAGGGATAACGTAGGTGGCGGCGATTTGCGGTCGGAAGATTAGGGGTTAATTATTTTAAGTAGCTTGCGGCGACGTTGTGGGGGGCAAGTTAGGGGTTAATAAATATAACATAGGGGTCGGCGATGTTAGGGCAGCAGATTAGGGGTACATAGGGATAACGTAGGTGGCGGCGGTTTACGGAGCGGCAGATTAGGGGTTAAAAGTGTAATGCAGGGGTCAGCGATAGCGGGGGCGGCAGATTAGGAGTTAATAAGTGTAAGGTTAGGGGTGTTTAGACTCGGGGTACATGTTAGGGTGTTAGGTGCAGACGTAGGAAGTGTTTCCCCATAGGAAACAATGGGGCTGCGTTAGGAGCTGAACGCTGCTTTTTTGCAGGTGTTAGGTTTTTTTTCAGCTCAAACAGCCCCATTGTTTCCTATGGGAGAATCGTGCACGAGCACGTTTTTGATGCCGGCCGCGTCCGTAAGCAACTCTGGTATCGAGAGTTGCATTTGCGGTAAAAATGCTCTACGCTCCTTTTTTGGAGCCTAACGCAGCATTTGTTTGAACTCTCGATACCAGAGTTAAATTTATGGTGCGGCCAGAAAAAAACCCGCGGAGCGTTAACAGCCCTTTTACCGCCGAACTCTAAATCTAGCCGTAATTGTGCTAAAGTAGACTGTAAATGAGTAACCTCCTTTTTACATATTAGTTTTACTAATCGTTCAGTTACGATCTCACTAGAGGATCAAATTCCCATTTAACCAAAGAGTGTTCTAAATAAACAATTTAACATAGATATTATTACATTTCTATTAGGTCTCTTAGTCTATATTTGCGGCTCATTAAAAATAGGAGTTCCCCTCAACTCCTAGGTCCCTAACATGTTTAGCCATTGCTAACATGGCTTTTTCAAAGGGTATATATATATATAAGTTTAAGATAAAGAGAACATATTCTGCTATGCGCAAAAAGCTTACTTCTAGCGGAGTTAGTGTGGGAGCGATGAATCTGGCCCATTGTGTTCTAATGAAACAGAAAATAATATGAATATAAAGTGTACGCAGAATCAAAGAGAGATGTGAAAATATTTTAAGATTGGATCCTATATATTTTTACTTTGAGATATTCTTTCTTTAATTTTAAAAGGAATGTGGCAGTCCTGATATATTCTCAATATGCACGATAGTGACACACCCTAAGATGCAATGATACAAAAATGATAATGTGAAAATTTACAAAATATTATACAAGGAAGAGTTTGTGCTCATGAAGGGATTCTGTGGACAACTTCGGTCTGTTATAGGAACATACACTTAATATAGTTAAATTGGAATTTAAAGGGACAGTCTACTCCAGAATTGTAATTGTTTAAAAAGATAGATAATAGCTTTATTACCCATTCCCCATTTTTGCATAACCAACACAGTTATAATAATACACTTTTTACCTCTGTGATTACCTTGTATCTAAGCATCTGCAGACTGCCCTCTTATTTCAGTTATTTTGACAGACTTGCATTTTAGCCAATCAGTGCTGACTCCTAGGTAACTCCACGGGTGTGAGCACCATGTTATCTATATGGCACACATGAACTAACGCCCTCTAGCTGTGAAAAACTGTCAAAATGCATTCAGAATAGAGGCGGCCTTCAAGGGCTTAGAAATTAGCATGTGAGCCTACCTAGGTGTGTTGGTTATGCAAAACTAGGGAATGGGTAATAAAGGGATTATCTATCATTTTAAACAATAACAATTCTGGTGTAGACTGTCCTTTTAATGGACTTATATATGTAATTACTGCTGTACAGCCTGAGTTATGCATAAAGTTGTAGTAGTTTCTTGAGGATGACTTCTAATTCAAGGATCTTAGGAATATGACAATTGAGACAGCAATTAAAGGGACAGTAAAGTCAAAATTAAACTTAAAGGGACCGTCAACACCAGAATGTTTGTTGATTTAAAAGATAGATAATACCTTAATTACCAATTCCCCAGTTTTGCATAACCAACACAGTTATACATGTTTTACCTCTGTGATTACCTTGTATCTCAGCCTCAGCAGACTGCCCCCTTATTTCAGTTCTTTTGACAGACTTGCAGTTTAGCCAATCAGAGCTGTCTCCATAGTAAATTCACGTGCATGAGTTCAATGTTATCTATATGAAACATGTGAACTAATGCCCTCTAGTGGTCAAAATGCATTTAGATTAGAGGCAGCCTTCAAGGTCTAAGAAATTAGCATATGAACCTCCTCGGTTTAGCTTTCAACTAAGAATACCAAAAGAACAAAGCAAAATTGGTGATAAAAGTAAATTGGAAAGTGGTTTAAAATTACATGCCCTATTTGAAACATGAAAGTTTTTTTTTGGACTTGACTGTCCCTTTAACCCCTTAATGACAGAGGACGTACCAGGTACGTCATAGGAAAAAACTCCCTTAGTGACAATTGACGTACCTGGTACGTCCTCTGTTGTCTGAAGTGCTGGAAGCGATCACGATCGCTTCCAGCTGCTTCCAAGGGATTGTAGTGATGCCTCAATATTGAGGCATCACTGCAATCCCCTATTTTACATACCGATTCAGAAAGGGCCACTATGTGGCCCTTTCTGAACCAGCACTGATACTAACAAAATCGTTGGTTGTTGTTTGCTGGCTTAATCTCTAGCAGCCTCCTTATATTTCCCAAAGCGATCTTACCTAGTCTGCAGTTTTTACCGGAGCGGCGATTGCGGCCGGGGGGGCGGGGGGGCGGATGCGCGCGCGTGCGCGCGCACGCAAATTATGCCGATAATGAAAGAGAAAAAAAAAGCAGGGGGATCTTAGCTCTTTAGTAAGGGATCTGGGAGGGGGAGGGATGTAGATCGTTTAGGGGGGCCAGCTACACTACAGAAAACAAGTATTAAATAGAAAAAAGTAAAAAAAAAACTATTTTGGGGGGCAAATTGGGTACTGGCAGACAGCTGCCAGTACCCAAGATGGCGGCAAATAGTTAGAGGGGGAGGTTTAGAGAGATGTATTGGGGGGGATCAGGGAGGTTGTGGGGTAAGGGGGATCCATCACTGCAGACTGTATGAAAAAATTAAAAAAATAATAATAAATTATTTTTATTTCAGTACTGGCAGACTTTCTGCCAGTACTTAAGATGGCGGTGACAATTGTGAGGTGGGGGAGGGAAGAGAGCTGTTTGAGGGGGGTCAGGGGGGGATCAGGGGGTGGGATGTGTCAGGTGGGAGGCTGATCTCTACGCTAAAGCTAAAAATTAACCCTACAAGCTACCTAATTAACCCCTTAACTGCTGGGCATATTACAAGTGTGGTGCTCAGCAGTATTAAACGGCCTTATTATTACCAAAAAGCAACGCCAAAGCCATATATGTCTGCTATTTCTGAACAAAGGGGATCCCAGAGAAGCATTTACAACCATTTGTGCCATAATTGCACAAGCTGTTTGTAAATAATTTCAGTGAGAAACCTAAAATTGTGAAAAATTTAAGTTTTTTTTTTTATTTGATCGTATTTGGCGGTGAAATGGTGGCATGAAATATACCAAAATGGGCCTAGATCAATACTTTGGGATGTCTTCTAAATATAAATATATACATGTCAAGGGATATTCAGGTATTCCTGAAAGATATCAGTGTTCCAATTTAACTAGCGCTAATTCTGGAAAAAAGTGGTTTGGAAATAGCAAAGCGCTACTTGTATTTATGGCCCTATAACTTGCAAAAAAAGCAAAGCACATGTAAACATTGGATATTTCTAAACTCAGGACAAAATTTAGAAACTATTTAGAATGTTTTTTTTTTGGTGGTTGTAGATGTGTAACAGATTTTGGGGGTCAAAGTTAGAAAAAGTGTGTTTTTTTTCAATTTTTTCCTCATATTTTACATTTTTTTATAGTAAATTATAAGATATGATGAAAATAATGGTATCTTTAGAAAGTCCATTTAATGGCGAGAAAAACGGTATATAATATGTATGGGTACAGTAAATGAGTAAGAGGAAAATTACATCTAAACACAAACACTGCAGAAATGTAAAAATAGCCATTGTCATTAAGGGTAAGAAAATTGAAAAATGGTCCGGTCATTAAGGGGTTAAATTAACTGGATAGAACATGCCATTTTAAACACCTTCCCAATTTATTTCTGTTATCAATTTTGTTTAGTTCTCTTTGTGTCCATTATTAAAGAGTAATCATTGGTGAGCTCAGGAGTGTGCATGTGTCTCTAACCATCTGGCAGCAGTGTTTGAAACATAATTTTTAGTAGTTTATGCATAAATACAAACACTGCTGCCATAGACTGCTAAAGACACATGCACACTCCTGAGCTCCTATCGGCCTACCTAGCTTTACACTTAACTAATTATAGCAAGAGAAGAGAGCAAATTTGTTAATAGAAGTAAATTGGAAAGTTGTTTAAAATCAGACACTTTGGCCCATATTTATCAAGGTCTGTCGGACCTCGCTGAACGCTCACCGTATTCAGCATTGCACCAACAGCTCACAAGAGCTGCTGGTGCAACGCCGCCCCCTGCAGACTCGCGGCCAATAGGCCGCCAGCAGGGGGGTGTCAATCAACCCGATTGTACTCGATCGGGTTGATTTCCGGCGATATCTGTCCGCCTGCTCAGAGCAGGCGGACAGGTTATGGAGCAGCGGTCTTTGTGACCGATGCTTCATAACTGCTGTTTCTGGCGAGCCTGCAGGCTCGCCAGAAACACGGGGCATCAAGCTCCGTTTGGAGCTTGATAAATATGCCCCTTTATCTGAATCATCCTTTAACACAAATAAAAGGTCACAGAACATGGAAGAATACAACTTAAGCATGGCATAAAGAGCACCATTTAATATAATGACTGTGAACAAGTCAGGCTGGATCTCCACACTAAACTCTCACTTACTCTTAAATTGACCTTAATCACACTGCATCAACCAATGTAACCTTGCACAATCCAACAGTGCAATGAATTTGATAATAAATCCAGTTACATAAATCATTATTAATCCTGCACCCTTATAATATTAACCCCAGTGCTTTACCACCCAGACCTCCTAGCACAAATGAATCCCACTACTCAAACCCCAAGTGCACCCTCTATCAAACAAGGAACCCAATCAACCAATGGTTTCCCCAGTACCTATAAAAAACATCTGTCACCATGATCCCCACTTAAGAAACCTACAATCACCTAGATGTTTTTTTTACCTACCTTAATCTTGGTTCTATCATCTATAGACTTTTTGACCACAGCAATCTCAAAGTATTTTTCCTCACTGTTCTGAATGTCTGTCACTGGTCTGCTGTTCACTTCGTATTATGAAATATTTTAAGCAATAGTGATTGGTCAGTTGTGTGCCCTTAATCCTGATTGTTTCACAATTTAGTCAATCAGATTTACCTAGAAACTGAACCTGGTGTAGGACTATGGTAAAATAGCTTACAGTTATATAATCAAATGTATTATATTAGGGTAAAATAAAGCAATGGATCAGCAGTATTGCAATAATTCTTATTAATAAAAAAAGGGGAAATAATCTTAAATGTTAGATACCTGGGCATTGGTGTTTATATTTGCTATATTAAGTACTTATTAGTAACTTGGCAAAGAATTGTGATAAATGGTGACAGTTATTTGTATGGACCATAAGATAGATAGATAGATAGATAGATAGATAGATAGATAGATAGATAGATAGATAGATAGATAGATAGATAGATAGATAGATAGAAAGATAGATAAATAGATAGATGATAGATTGATTGAAAGAGATGATGATAGATAGATAAATAGATAGATATAATGATAATAGATAGAGATAATGATGATAGATATATATATAGATAGATAGATAGATAGATAGATAGATAGATAGATAGATAGATAGATAGATAGATAGATATAATAGATAGAGATGATAGATAGATAGATAGATAGATAGATAGATAGATAGATAGATAGATAGATAGATAGATAGATAGATAGATAGATAGATAGATAGATATAATGATTATAGATAGATAGATAGATAGATAGATAGATAGATAGATAGATAGACTAAGAGAAGCAATACACCATAGGGATATAACATACAGTACAAATATGTTAAATAACTTGAATACTTCACATTATGAACATAATGTATTAATAAGAGGTACATTTTTGCAATAAGAAAATAGTATATTACAAGAGAAATTTATACAAATTACTTTGGTGTCAACCAACTTTATTAAAATATGGTTTCTTGACAGATAGTCAAAAATATTAGAGAGCTATTGACTGTAATATAATGTTGACCTTTTACAACTATTCATTTTCAGATTTTTTTTTGCTAAGTAGTTGATAACGGTAGATAAAACACTGTGGAAGAAAATGTACAAAACTATAGCTGTACTATAAACCAGCATGATCATATCAGCCATGTGGTTTTATCAGTTTTCAGATTATCAGATTTTGTCAAAGGAATTTCTAGTTGAAAGGATTTTCACACATCAAGTTAAATGAACTTTCACACATCTCTCCAGTCAGATCTACTTAACCCATCTACAGACATCAGATATATTAACATTTCAAAAGAAAAAAAGAAAATGATGCATATTCCTTCTGTGTCTTGCGTGCATTTTACCCCCCCAGAGATGATCATTACGTATCAAACAAAGAAAATAATCCCTCTTCCTTTTGTACCGTCACTGTAATTTACCCACCTAGGGCTGATTATTTATATTAAACTATAAAGAATTTGTACTATGAAACACCAACTATATGTTAAAAACCCACATGGTCTATCTAGTAAAGTGGATAGAGGAAACACGCTGATAGCCTCTATAAATCAAATAATATAATTACCTATCTCACCTACAGTGAGAGGGCTGACTTTAATGTCTGCAATACCTATGTATCTATGTTGCAGGAATTAATTCCTTTAGAATTAACTCAGCCTTTTATCTTTCCATGTTTAATTCATTAAGTACCATTAAAGGGACAGTCAACACCAAAATTGTTATTGTTTAAAAAGATAGATAACACATTTACTACCCATTCCCCAGCTTTGCACAACCAACATTGTTATATTAATATACTTTATAACATTTAAAGGGACATTAAACCCAAATTTTTTCTTTCATGATTCAGATGGAGAATACCATTTTAAACAACTTTCTAATTTACTTCTATTATCTAATTTGCTTCATTCTGTTGCTATTCTTTCCTGAAAAGCATATCTAGATAGGCTCAGTAGCTTCTGATTGGTGGCTGCACATAGATGCCTCATGTGATTGGCTCACTCATGTGTATTGCTATTTCTTTAACAAAAGATTTCTAAAGAATGAAGCAAATTAGATAATAGAAGTAAATAGGAATGTTGTTTAAAATTGTATTCTCTACCTGAATCATGAAATATTTTTTGGGGTTTAATGTCCCTTTAAACCTCTAAATGTCTGCCTGTTTCTAATCCACTAAAGACAGCCTCTTATCATATGCTTTTTTTATTAACTTTTTACAACAGGAGATTGCTAGTTCATGTGGACCATATAGATAACATTGTGCTCACTCCCAGAGTTCTGCACAACACAGCCCTAATTCGCTTAAATGCAAGTCAATAGATAATAAATAAAAAGTCATGTGATCAGGGGGCAGTCGGCAGCGGCTTAGATAGAAGGTAATCACAGAGGTAAAAATGATATCAATATAACCATGCTGGCTGTGAAAAACTGAGGAATGGTTATTAAAGGGATTATCTATTTTTTTAAACAATAAAACATTTGGAGTTTACTGTATCTTTAATTTGAGTGATAATAGTGTTTTTAAGTCAGTTGTCACTTATTTGTGTGAAGTAGACCCCTCTTTGCAGGGAGAAATTTTCAATTTAAATACACATAGATGAATTACATATTTGAATAGAAACATATTTGCAATATACATGTATTGCCAAAATTGCTTCTAGTAAAAGTTATCCCTGTTTTAGTGTTAAATGTTTTCTCTGCATGTGCATGTGAAGCATAGCTAGATATTGTCAGTGCACCAGCAGTTTAAATACTGCAGATGCTCAGAGTGCCAGAGGGGCTTGTGTCATGTCATTACCAGATGATACAAGTGCTTTAGGCTCTTTTAGCAAGTGCTAGGTTAAAATGCTGATGCACAGAGCATGCTTAACTCCGGGGACTTCCAGACAAAAACTTGCCCAAAATACCAGAGCATTTTTAACATTTTTTGCTATCACTCCATTAAAACATAAATAGAGCCTTGTTTTTTTAATCTATGCCCATTTTGGTATATTTCATGCCACCATTTCACCGTCAGAAAAAAAATTGGTACTTTTTTCACAAACTTTGGATTTCTCACATAAATTATTTACATACTGCTTGTGCAATCATGACACAAATGGTTGTAAAATTTTCTCTGGGATCCTCTTTGTTCAGAAATAGCAGACATATATGGCTTTGCCATTGCTTTTTGGTAATTAGAATACCAGCTGTGCACCACACTTCTATTATTCCCTGCAGTGAAGGGGTTAATTAGGTAGCTTAAAAGGTTAATTTTAGCTTTAGTGTAGAGATTAATCTGCCATCTGACACTTCCCAACCCCTGATCCCTACCTGATCTCTCCCAAAAAGCTCTCTGCCCTTCCTCACCCCCCACTGGTCAACCCCATTTTAGGTAGTGGCAGACAGTCTTTTTATATATATATATTTTAGATTTTCTGCAGTATAGGATCCCCTTTATCCCCACCTTCCTGATCCCCCCCAAACAGCTCTCTAAACCTCCCTGCCCTAACTGTTGCCGCCATCTTAGGTACTAGCAGACAGCTGCTGAAAACCTTTTAAAAAAAAAAAAAAAAAAAAAAAAAAATATATATAAATTTTTTTTTTTTTGCTTTTCTGAAGCGTAGTGTCCCCCCACACACGATCTTTAGTTTAGGGTCCCCCACACACCCTTTCTCATAGTGTAGCTGCCCCATCACTCCCTGTCCCTTTTTTTCCCCGTAGTGTAAGGCCCCTTCCACTCCCTCCCACCTCCCCTGCTGGGCCGCCCACCCGCCTCCCACCCACACCTCCCGCCGGCCCCCAGCAGAAGATCGTTACAGATGGTGACACACACAGTGTCCCTGTCTGTAACAATCAGGCATCTGCCCTCATATGGAGGCTGAGCACCGATCGTGCTTTGGCTCCATATGCTGCGGATGCCTAAAGCTTCAGGAGCTCCAGATCTCGGCTGTAACATAACAGCCGAGAGTGCTGGTGCATCCTGAAGCAACAACGTATATATATGTGGTGCAGTACGATAGCCAAAATACCGCACAACGTATATATATGTCAGATTGGGTGAAGAGGTTAAAGGGACATGAAACCCAAAAATGTTTTTTCATGATTCAGACATAGCTTGTAATTGTAAACTACTGCCCAATTTACTTATATTATTTAATTTGCTTAGTTTTCTTGGTATTCTTTGTTGAAAAGCAAACCTAGGTAGGTTCAGGCAAAGCAATGTGTTACTGGAAGCTAGCTGCTGATTGGTGGCTGCACATAATTGTAGCTATTCATTAGTTCACCAGATGTATTCAGCTAGCTCTCAGTAGTGCATTGCTGCTCCTTAAAAAAACAATATATAAGAGAATTAAGTAATTTTGATAATAAAAGTAAATTATTGAGTTGTTTAAAATTGTAAATTCTATCTGAATCATGAAATATTTTGAGGGGTTTTATGTCCCTTTAAATAAACTCTTGAAATAGCTATAACTTTTACTGGAAGCATTTTTGCTAGTAGATGTATATTGTAAAAATGCTTCAGTACAAAAGGGAAATACATCTAAGTGCATTCCAATTTTAAATAGAATGTCCCCTTTAATGCCGGTTTTATATAAACCATAAGGTGGTTTCTTATATAAAAAAGATATCTTGAAAGAGATTCACCAATCAACATTCAACAACTCAGGATAACAATATTTTAACAGTAAAGTGGAAAATCATAGTTCTCAATTCAGCTAATTTTTGGCGTTTTTAACAATATAAGTTAGTCTATTCAACATATATTCCAATTACAGCCTTGTATTCTATCTTGAAAAGCTCAATTTATTGAAGGATGCAATTGCTGCTTTTACTGCATCATTTTGCATCAATATTTTTTATAATACCTAAACTTTTCAAATGGTTATTTTTATTTGTAAACATAAGATTGAAAGTGAGATTTGTACACTGCTTTAGCATTTTAATAAAACTAAAAATTGGCTGAGTTTCTTAAGCTGTTAACTGAGCATATATATGACTGACAGCTCAGAAAAAATGATGTAAAAAATCTGGATATGCTATGTAAAATTGGCCAGAATTACTTTTCTACAGGTAATAGGTCTTGAATGAGATAATTTAATCAACCATATTAAAACTGGGTGTAAAAAGTGGTTTCTGAAGGATTGTGAAGGGTTAATAAGGGGAGTCTTTATTCTAAGGGCCAGATGATCTAAAGGTATCTGGGCTGCTGAGATTATTTAAGAATGCTCGCCAGTACTTCTATTTCCCTGATAGATGATCTAAAGACACTTTTTAGACTGAAAACAGGGTGTCTCGCTAAGGGGCGTATACTGCATTTTCGTATGGGGAGAAGATGAATATATTACAAAAGTGCACAAAAAATCCATATTTTAATTTTTTTTCCAGAACTAATAATTGAACCATTCACACAAAAATCTCAGCAAAAAATGTATTGTTAAGGTGCATCAAAAATTGTATTTTATCAAAAACATAACATTTGTATGCAAATTATACAGAAATAGATCATATTAATTATGCACAGAGTAAATCATAATGTAAGTAAACTGGATGTGCAAAAATCACTTAGAAATTCATATTAGAAATTCATACAAAATACAAAGCATAATTGTTTCTTCTAAAAATGGGCTGAACATAGACATTCCATGGGCGTATATGAAATTGTCTCTAATTCCAGCGTAATTCTATCTATATTTTTGCACTAGAGATCTCACAGTTTTTTCCCCACAAACTAAAGGTTGCAAGCTTTTCTCAGAACACTCAAAATACTTATAACCCTAATAGAAAAACATATGCAAAAATATTTAAGCAATTGGAAGATGCTATATTCAGAAAGAAGCATAATTTGATTTACAGAATATTGGCTGCGTGATTTAATTTTTAAAGTGCGCCCCCTGCTCCCTGCTAACTTCGCTCCATAGAGCAAAAGTTTCCCTTTCCAGTTAGCTCCATTACTTTCAATAGGAGGGACTGACCCTTTTCTACGATAATTCCACCAGGGCAGCCCCTGCAAGGGTCGGCAAGAAAAATCACATCTGATCTGGCAAAGTTTAGATGATCGGGCCCTAAGTTCCTTATGAGGTAAAACAGTTTAAATGATTAGAAATTCTTTAGAAAAGCTTTTTTTCTGATTAATTGAGATTACTTTGATTTTGAAAATGGTTATTTGCAACTGTTTAGTCTGTGTAAAAATATATTTAGCAAATGGAATATAAACTATAAACTCAGTAAGTCTAACACATAAACCTAAATTGATTAAAATAAATGTTTTGAAACCGGAGTCCCGGGTACCTGCTACATGGTCCACTGCTGAAGACATGAAAGTAAAGGGCAGACAGTTCTTCTGATATGTCATATTCTGTATGAAAGAAACCTATTTCTCTACAAATTGACCCAAATGGTGACTACTTTTCCGAGGAGATGTTACTAGACTAGATATTTTAACCAATCCTATCCATCACATTAACCTATTTCTAACCACCTTATTTACCTGAAATCACCAAACAAACTCTTAATCCACATTCCAGATTTGTACTATAATTTTTTACATTTTTATCGAAGCCATGTATCCTCATCTTTATACCAAAAAATTGGTTCTTTTATCCTCAAATATACTTTTGATTTTGATTTATTTTTTCGGACAGTAATATAAAATCAAGTATAGGAAACTAGAAGCAAATACAAATTAAACGACACTGTAAACATTTAATTTTGAATTATATTTGTTCAGAGTTTAAGCCAAGTGCTGTAGCTTCAGATTTATAGCTTTCTTTATATTACTTTATCTCAGTGGCATGTTGCAAAGTATTTAAAGGTTATGGGGTAGATTTATTAAACAGCGGATGCTGCAATCTACCCCCGAAGTTTCCAGCTCGCCGGAAACAGAAGTTAAAAAGCAGCGGACATAATCATCCCAATCCGATAATATCAGATTGATTGACACCCCCTGCAGGGACGGCATTGCACAAGAATTTCACCAGAAATACTTGTGCAATGTTAAATGCCGACAGCGTATGCCTTTTGCAGTCAAATACATGGCCATATACCACATAACTTTGAACACTTAAGTATTTTCTTTGAATATTTATATGTATGATTTTTATCAGATAGTGTAACTGTCATTTTAAATGTGTTTATGTTGTGTTTGGTGCAACTTTTTTTTAACTCACTTCCCTTTACACAAGGTTTTCAGTCATGCCAATTTGCGACTGCACTAGCATTATCATTTACATTTACTATCATTTACTTTCAATTTGGAATACAAGCGCTCTTTCTGTCAAGCGTAAAAAGCAGATATGGCTTTCTCACAAAAGTTAGAGCACCAATTGTAATCTAGCCTATTATGTTTTTTAAACATTGCACATGCAAATCAAGTTTTTAATAGTAAACATTTTTTTTTTTAATGTTGTATTTATTCAGCTGTTACAATTGCATAAAACTGTAAGTTTTTACTGTACTGAGTGTGTTTACTTTGGATATCATGTTAATTTCTAAAGGAGCAATTTCCCACACATTTTTAAAACCAAATTTACATTATACTGTCCCTTTAATGGATTCTGCTTTCACTCCTCCCCTCTCTTGTAAATACCATTTCCATTTCAGTTCAGTGAATTTCTGTGCTATGGAGGATTTTATAGTAAGTCCTTGGTTTTTAACACATCCTCCATCTATTATTTATTCTGCATAGTGTCTGTGTAAATACTTTCATAGTGCATGTTTTTTCAAAGAAGTATATATTTGTTGGGCTCCTGTTATTTTTTTTTTGTGAGTACCCAGTAAGTATTGTCTTCTTTCCAGAAGTATATGAATGAATCTGAAATAAACTCCATGCCAAGACATTGGGAGAAATAGAGACATCCAAGCTGAATGACAATCCCTTCTGTACTTCCTTATGATACTTTATTGTTTCTTTGAAGCCTGCATGAGTTTCTTGTTCAGTTCCCCAATGAAGCTTGGGTTTCTTTATAGTCTCTCAGATGTGGTAGAAACGTTTACCAAAAGCACAATGGTCCTACAAATATTTCTACTTCCTTACTGCTAGAAGCAGTTGGTTTGGCTACAAAAGCCTCAATAGTTTTGTCATAGCATACCAACAAACTTTACTTCCTGACCAGAACCTTGTATTTTCCTAGGATTCACCACCTATCCTTTTTATGGTTATATAGTCTAACAGTGGGGTTGATCACAATATGTCAGTGATTTGATCCCGAAATGGCTCTTGGTTTTCAATTTCAACCAAAAAAATTATCAAGTTCCATGAGTGATCACAATATAAATATTGTTTTGTTTCTTAAAAAGCTAACATCCTTAAACTCCCTTTCAACAGAAAAGTTCCCAAAAAGGCTTTTTTGTGCGAATTACGTGTTTTCAAAATAAAAACTGGGAGGTCACCAAACATATACAATACCTTATTCACAGCTCTTAAAGTTACAGTAAAGGTCTATTCAAGTAATCACTTTGTTCACTGTCCAGGGCAAATACTCATTTACATGTGTGACATTAGTATAAGGTAATCGGAATCCATCCTTAACACTGATTAACCCAATGAATGCTATAGATATCTTGGAATGATTGGCATAATTCAATTGTTAACTCAACATCTACAAATGGCATTTTTTTATTTTTCATTTCAATATTTGATTGTAAGTCACACTTGCACTGTCGTGATTGTCACTAACAGTACTGGCATCTTTAAAATCAGGTTTTAAAAGGGTTTCTCAGAAATGTGAATTTGATAGGAACCTATTGTAGTCTGTTTCCATCCACACAATTGTTAGACCATCTAAATGCATCTTTTATGTTGTCAGGATGGACAAACTGTGCATCATATTTATGTCTCTATGTGGTCACATTTAAACTTGGACAAGTATTTTTTTGACAACATTTATTTATATTGTTTGATAAAGCACCATTTCCATTTTGGAATAGTCTGAAAACAAGATGGCGACTACAGCCTTCTATGTATAGGACTTATATCTTCTTTTACTGGATTTTAGCATCAATCAAACTGTAAAACTTGAACCCACTGCCTGCAACATTGTATCTGCCTAGGAAACCCTTAAACGAGATTGTACTTTTGTTTCATTATAGTGGACACAACTCTGTGCATGTGAAGTCCAATTATGTTGACTACGGTGCTTGCACCTACATTATTGAACTCAGTCACAAATCAACATTCCAATTTACAAGCACAAAAGGCAAGTTTTAAATGAGTAAAAGCTAATTCAGCAGATAGTATCTCTTTATTTCCCTAGGTCACAGTCCAGCCCTTTACTGAAAGCCAATGGAAATAAAAAGTAAGTCCAGTCTTCCTTATCCTGGGATATACATTAGAATAACTGTAGAATGTTGTATTGTTGGGTAAGCCCAGTTAAGCTTGCACAGTTTGATAAACTGATTGACATTGGTCAATAAATGCTATAGAACAGAGACCAGTGTCTATTACTCTATCTGAGGTTTTTATCAGCTAGGCAGTTAATGAGATTTGCAAAAAAAGTATGAATTATAAACCCTACCCTGATGTTCCAAAGAGTATAAAAGGTAGTTTCTGAGTGTGAAACTCATAATATACAGGATAAACTCACAATCTTGTTCACAAACGTGCTTGCTGTGAGTAAATAAGTACACATTTTACTTTCTTTCATATTTTAAGTGAAACCGGACTAATATTTTACACTATCATTATCTAAAGCACTTCACATTCCTTTAAAGGAACTGTCACTTATTCCAAGTTACAAACATTTAAGTTCATGCAACACCTTAGGCATCACATATTTTACTATCAATGTATTTTATAACATTTTCACCTGGCCTATTATGGAAAAGTTAAAATTAGTAGACTCCAGACAACAATTTGCTAAATGCATACAAACAGAGTCTTCTTGTAAACCACACCAAAAAAAATCATGTTTAATTTTATATTTTGAGTAACAGGGACAGTGTGATTTTTATTTTCCATTTATAAAAATGTGTTGCATATCTTATTTTTATGAGCTTGAAGAAGAAACTGTGTGTAATCGTTTTTTTTTTTTTGTTTTTTTTTTTTTAAATGAAAGTAATATCTTACTGAATAAACTTTCCTCAACATCACAACTCGAAAATTGTGGAATTAAAAAAGATTTGAAATCCAACCTTCATCACAGTAGTAGGTTGCAAGCAAACTGAAACAAACATATAAAACAGTCCACTTTAACGTAGGCAAAAAATAAATATAAGGTCTTTATGAATTCTGGCCACTCTAGAATGCCCAAGAACAGTCATGGTCAACCCATTGGTCTGGTCTGTAAGGTTTCTGAGATGGTTCTCACTCTATCCTGTGGGATTACCCTGATAAAAAAAGGTATGTGAATATTTTACAAACATTTGAAAAACCCACTTTGCAAGCAAGTTTCTACTGGAAAGTTGCTATCAAAAAGCTTAAACTTTTCTATTGTGATTTTAAAGGGACATAAAACCCAACATGATTCAGATAGAGCATATCATTTTCAACTTTCCAATGTACTTTTATTATCAAATTTTCTTCATTTTCTTGTTATCCTTTATTGAAATGCAGGAAGGTAAATTCAGGAGTGTGCACGTGTCTGCAGTACTATGTGACATCAGTTTTGTAGCAATGTTATAAATTAGTAAGGATTCTAGATGGCATCACCATTTCCTGTTATGTAGTGTGCCAGACGTGCACACAACCTATCTAGTTATCTCTTCAACAAAGAATAAGAAGATTACACTTTAAAAAATACAACTACGTTATTCTCCGACTAGGATTTTCTTTGACTGCATCAATCTATCTAGCATTTGTTTAGAGTTTAATGTCCCTTTAATGGCAAAGGGATCCAATGCACTTATAAATATGTTTGTATATGTATGCACTTGTATGTATGTGTTTATATGTGTATATATATATCTGTAAATACATAATATACATATATAAATTCATACATACATATATATATATATATATATATATATATATATATATATATACACATACATATCCATCTTTAGCAATATATATGTATGTATCTCTATGTTAAACAATAGAGACAATTTTTTTTTTTTTAAATCCAAGATCTCATACCTTTGAGCCCGTATAACTTTTGTGTGCAATTTAAAAAAAAAATAATTTTAATTAGATATTGTTGTTATGAGTGTAACTGTACTTTGTAATGGATTTTTGATGTTTTGTACAATTTTTTATTTTCGCTAAACACTTAGATCACGTTAATGATTCTAGCATAAATCGCGTTTGCACTCATGCGATCACGTTTACTTTCATCTTGTAATACGAGCGGTAAGCCTGATGAGCGCAAACCATCTCAATATACCCGCTCAGACGCAAACAATTGTAATCTAGCGCAATATGTACAAACTCATTCTTAATAGTACTATAAATCCAGTGTATACAAAATAAGGATATATGTGTAACAAATGCAAGTGCATGAATAATTATATAACAATTAAGAATTTATATATTGCAATATCCAAAAGTATTACAATTATTATTTCCCCAACATTTCAAATGATTTATTATTTCTTACTCAAAGCCTCTCCAAATAAGAAAATATCATCTATATAGGTCGGTGGGTCGGCCCATCGCTGGAGAAGGTGGGAGGAGGGCAGGAGGAGATTTGTGAAGGGGGCGGGAGCAGGTGGGACCGCTATGCCACGCTACATCCTGTCAGTGAGTGGGAAGGAGGGAGGAGGGAGGTGGGGGAAGGGAATCCTTTGTGGGATTCGTTTTTGGAAAGCGATATGGGAGGGGGAGGGAGGTATGATTAGGGAGGGGGTCTCTACAGTATGGAAACAATGTTGTTGTTTTTTTTTTTGTTTTTTTTTTTTAAATGTTAATAATTAATAAACTCAGGACAAAATTTTGAAACTATTTAGCTTGGGAGTTTTTTGGTGGTTGTAGATGCGTAAGAGATTTTGGGGGTCAAAGTTAGAAAAAGTGTGTTTTTAATAATAATAATAATGGTATCTTTAGAAAGTCAATTTAATGATGAGAAAAACGGTATATAATATGTGTGGGTACAGTAAATGAGAAAGAAGAAAATTACAGCTAAACACAAACACAGCAGAAATGTAAAAATAGCCCGGGTCCCAAACGGTAAGACAATTGAAAAATGATCTGGTCACTAAGTGGTTAATGTTAGGTAGGGAGGCCCTTTTTTATTAGTGACTAATTTTGTCTTTTGGGTAACTGTTAAAGGGACACTGTACTTGTAATCTATATGTTTTCCCCTTCATGTGTTTCAAATTTCTTGTTATACCTACTGCAGAGTTTTAAATATATGGGAAATTGTTCCTTCTTTATTTGTTATGTTTGAAACAGCTGTTTTTGCTCATTAAAACCTTCATCTGTAGTTCTCAAGGATATGCCCATAAAAATGTGCTGAACCTGTGGGTAAAGTAGACTTGCTAATGTTATCTATGTCTAAACAAACACCTAAATTACAAGTTCTGCGCTAATCCCGGTGCATAAATAACGCAAAAAAATTTCCATAGCACTGCCATTACAGAAAAACCTTCTTGTGTTGTGCGATATGGTGCGATAAGCTCCATACCGCACAAAAGCCAAGTCCTGACTTGATGTGCTCATGCACGTTTTCCCCTATAGACATCAAAGGAGAAAGAGTTTTCGAAAAAACTAACACCTGCGATTGCGGAATGGCAAATGCTATAACGCATCAATCATAAAAGTCCAGCTCACACTGTTATTAGATGGGTGCACGCTATAGCTAGGCACTGCACAGCCCAGCAAACAAATTCCAAAACAAAAAGTGAATAGCAGCACTCCAATAAGGTTATTTTCAAATTTTTATTGCATATCCAGGAGTACAAACAGATAGCAGATAGCTATCTGTTTGTACTCCTGGATATGCAATAAAAATTTGAAGATAACTTTATTGGAGTGCTGCTAAATGCTATAACGCAATCCCCATTGATGTCTATAGGGACAAGAAAGTTATGTAGAAATCTAACATCCTAACATAAACACCTAGTCTAAATACCCCTAATCCGCCGCCCCCCGACATCGTCCACACTAAATAAAGATATTAACCCCTAATCCGCCGTCCACCTAAATAAAGTTATTAACCCCTAAACTGCCGACCCCCCACATCCCCAACACTACAATAAACGTATTAACCGCCGACCCCCCCACATCGCAATTACTAAACCTATAAACCCCTAAACCACCGCCCCCCCACATAGAAACACACTAATTAGACTATTAACCCTAAGTCTAAAATTACAAAAACAAAAAAAATCTAAGATTACAAAAAATTATAAATGAAATGATCCAAAATAATAAAAATTAAACCTAATCTAATACTCCTATAAAAACAAAAAAGCCACCCCAAAATAAAAACACCCCCTAATCTAACAATAAACTACCAATAGCCCTTGAAATGGCCTTTTGTAGGGCATTGCCCTTAAGAAATCAGCTCTTTTACATAAAAAATTACAAAGTACCCCTATCAGTAAAACCCCTCACCCAACCAAGCCCCCCCAAATAAAAAACCTAATCTACCAATTGCCCCTAAAGGGACATTTGTATGGGCATTACCCTAAAAAATGTACTCAACATTCCTGAAGTCCAGACATCCATCTTCATCCAGGCAGTGACAAGTCTTCATCCAGGCGGCTACATCTTCATCCAGTGTGGGGACATCTTCCTTCTTCATCACGGTGGCACAGAGCTGTGGCGGCATGGAGCTGAGCAGGACTGGCGACGACAACGACATCAAGCGTGGAGCATGGATCTCCGCCGCACACTGAAGATTGAATGTAAGGTACCCGTTTTATATTGGGGTACCCTTTCATTCCCTATTGGCTGAAATTTTCAAATCAGTTAAAAGGATGAGAGCTGCTTAAATCCTTTTGGATGTTCAAATCAGCCAATAAGATTTGAGCACCTCTCATCCTATTGGAAGATTTGAATTTTTCAGCCAATAGGAATGCAAGGTACCCCAAATATAAAACGGATACCTTGCATTCAATCTTTAGTGTGCGGCGGTGATCCATGAAGAGCGGCGGTGATCCATGAAGAGGATCCTCCATGCTGGATGTCCGTGCGGCTGCCGTTCATGCTTTGCAGCCATGTCCGCTCCACGCCGCCTTCGCTCGGATGAAGATCGATGTCCCCACGCTGGATGAAGATGGAGCCAAATGGAAAAAGACCTTCACCCGTTGACTTCTAGAATGATGAGTACCTATTTCGAGGTTAGACTTAGGTTTTTATTTTATTTTTTTCGTTGGGTTTTTCTTTTAGATTAGGGATTTTTTAAATTTTTAATAGGCACTAAAGAGCTGATTGCCATTTTAAGGGAAATGCCTATACAAATGCTGCTATAGGTGCAATAGGTAGCTTAGGTTTATTTAGACTTAGTTTTTTTTATTTTGGGGGGTTGGTTGGGTGTGGGAGGTTTTGCTGTTTAACTTAGGGCAAAGCCCTATAAAGGGCCCTTTTAAGGGCTATTGGTAGTTTATTGTTAGATTAGGGGGTGTTTTTATTTTGGGGTGGCTTTTTAGATTTTATAGGGGTATTAGATTAGGTTAAATTTTTATTATTTTGGATAATTTTGTTTTTATTTTTCGTAATTTTAGAGGTTTTTTTGTAATGTTAGTTTTTAAATATTTTTGCAGTTAGGATTTTTTGATATTGTAAATTTAGTTATTTTTTTAGTTCATTTTATTTTTTTTAAATAGTTATGTTAAGTTTTTTGATAATTTAAACCCTTTGGCTGCTAAGCCATTTCCCACCTGTGTGCTAAGCTGGTTTTGAGCTTTTTGTTGCAGTTCACGTTTTAACACTTTTAGAAGGAAAGTTTGTTCGAATAAACTATACAAACTATATCTTTTTTTTCAGCAGACCAAGCAGATTCAAAGTATACCATTATTATATGTTTATGTATCATCAGATTTAAAAAGAAAATACCACAATGTGAAAAAAGTTGTATTTGTTTACTCCTCACTCAATAAATAATAGTATGTGATTTTATTTTTCTAAGCTCCATCAACAAAACCTGTGTGGATAAATATTTGTAGTAGGTAATCTGTCTGAAACAAGCAGAAATTAAGAACATTTCACTGTTTTTTTCCACTGTTTTATTGCAGGCAGGTCAATTTAATAAATGATTAAAAACAGCATCTTAGAACTTACTGAACTGTTTCCAGCAATGAAACAGTTCTAGCCACCTGAGAAATTAAAATGGGGTACACAAAGCACACATTTGCAGAAAGTACGCTCCTTGGTGCATCAAATGAAGGACTACAAGTATTTCTAACATTAATTTGGGGTGCACAAAAAAATTTCTAAGCAAAGAGCCATATTCCACTTAATATTAGTGTCTATTTTTGTGCTAGCAATACATGTAGCCCCTCATTTGATGCGCCAAGGGGTGTACTTTCCAAAAATGTACTTTATTTAATTTATCTTAGTTTCCCAGGTTTCTACAGCTGTCTGATTGCAGACATAACCCATAAAAGTTGAAAGGCTATTTTTTAGACAATTTCAAGATTGCAATGTCTGCAATTAAACAGTTCTAGCCATTTTGCTAATTAAAATATGGTACAAAAAGTATACATTTTTAGAGAGTACACCCTTTGGCGCATCAAATGAGGGGCTACATGTATCTCTAGCACATAACTGAGATGCGCAACAATTAATGGAATATGGTGCTTTGCAAAAAATATATATATTTTTTAGCAAAGAGCCATATTCCACTTACATTGTCTATTTTTGTGCTAACAATACCTGTGGCCCATCATTTGATGTGGCTTGGTGTGTACTTTCTAGAAATATTTAGTTTATATACCAAATGCATCATTAGTGAAGAAATCAGAGTCTGAGTTCATACAGGGAGTGCAGAATTATTAGGCAAGTTGTATTTTTGAGGATTAATTTTATTATTGAACAACAACCATGTTCTCAATGAACCCAAAAAACTAATTAATATCAAAGCTGAATATTTGTGGAAGTAGTTTTTAGTTTGTTTTTAGTTTTAGCTATTTTAGGGGGATATCTGTGTGTGCAGGTGACTATTACTGTGCATAATTATTAGGCAACTTAACAAAAAACAAATATATACCCATTTCAATTATTTATTTTTACCAGTGAAACCAATATAACATCTCAACATTCACAAATATACATTTCTGACATTCAAAAACAAAACAAAAACAAATCAGTGACCAATATAGCCACCTTTCTTTGCAAGGACACTCAAAAGCCTGCCATCCATGGATTCTGTCAGTGTTTTGATCTGTTCACCATCAACATTGTGTGCAGCAGCAACCACAGCCTCCCAGACACTGTTCAGAGAGGTGTACTGTTTTCCCTCCTTGTAAATCTCACATTTGATGATGGACCACAGGTTCTCAATGGGGTTCAGATCAGGTGAACAAGGAGGCCATGTCATTAGATTTTCTTCTTTTATACCCTTTCTTGCCAGTCACGCTGTGGAGTACTTGGACGCGTGTGATGGAGCATTGTCCTGCATGAAAATCATGTTTTTCTTGAAGGATGCAGACTTCTTCCTGTACCACTGCTTGAAGAAGGTGTCTTCCAGAAACTGGCAGTAGGACTGGGAGTTGAGCTTGACTCCATCCTCAACCCGAAAAGACCCCACAAGCTCATCTTTGATGATACCAGCCCAAACCAGTACTCCACCTCCACCTTGCTGGCGTCTGAGTCGGACTGGAGCTCTCTGCCCTTTACCAATCCAGCCACGGGCCCATCCATCTGGCCCATCAAGACTCACTCTCATTTCATCAGTCCATAAAACCTTAGAAAAATCAGTCTTGAGATATTTCTTGGCCCAGTCTTGACGTTTCAGCTTGTGTGTCTTGTTCAGTGGTGGTCGTCTTTCAGCCTTTCTTACCTTGGCCATGTCCCTGAGTATTGCACACCTTGTGCTTTTGGGCACTCCAGTGATGTTGCAGCTCTGAAATATGGCCAAACTGGTGGCAAGTGGCATCTTGGCAGCTGCACGCTTGACTTTTCTCAGTTCATGGGCAGTTATTTTGCGCCTTGGTTTTTCCACACGCTTCTTGCGACCCTGTTGACTATTTTGAATGAAACGCTTGAATGTTCGATGATCACGCTTCAGAAGCTTTGCAATTTTAAGAGTGCTGCATCCCTCTGCAAGATATCTCACTATTTTTGACTTTTCTGAGCCTGTCAAGTCCTTCTTTTGACCCATTTTGCCAAAGGAAAGGAAGTTGCCTAATAATTATGCACACCTGATATAGGGTGTTGATGTCATTAGACCACACCCCTTCTCATTACAGAGATGCACATCACCTAATATGCTTAATTGGTATTAGGCTTTCAAGCCTATACAGCTTGGAGTAAGACAACATGCATAAAGAGGATGATGTGGTCAAAATACTAATTTGCCTAATAATTCTGCACTCCCTGTAGAGAATCAGTTACTTCCTTAGCACTGAGACGCTTTGCCATAATTCTCTTTACAAAATAAATAGATATTTTTAAAGGAATTATGTAGCTAGAAAATATATAAATTTTATTGCAAAAAATAAGCTTTTTTTAAATTAAAAAAAACAGAAGTTTTGAAAGATGGAGAGAGCTGCGTAAAGAGGGCATTTTACTCATCTTCCATGCACGCTAAAAGACTATAAAAATATTATTTGGTGTTTTTTTTTAAATAGCATTCCTCTACCATTTATTAATTTTTTTAAAAAACTTTTTTATTGTTTATTGTACAAATACTTATACCATTGGAAAGAGTAGACGATTAACTTTCCAATGGTGGGTATTGGGGTCTGTAGCTGCTTAGATACCTGAGACACAGGCATCTAAGCAGCATGCCCCCATTTCCCTATAACTGACAATTGTCAGTTTTAAATAAAGTTTCACAGTGACTTCATCACGTCATTGCGCATGACGTCACAGCATGAAACATGAAACCCTTGTGATGCGTGTCACTATACAGGCCAAATCGTCAGGGTGGAAGTGGGTGAGGGCCCCCAGATTTCCATAAAGGTGTGTGAGTGCTAGCGACGGCTCTGAACCATCATTAGCACTTTACTGGGGAAATTTGCAACTGCTCATAGCCATCGTTAGCACTCAAGAGTTTAAGATTAGTTTTTCTTTTAATTTCAAAGGTTTTATTTATTTTAAGATAGTTATATTGTTACTTTAATTTAAAGTTAGGGGGTGTTAGGTTTAGTGGTTAATAGTTTAATTTATTTAGTGTTGCGATGTGGGGGCGGCTGTTTAGTGGTTAATAGGTTTATTTTAGTAGTAGTGATGTGGGGGGTGGTGGTTTAGGGGTTAATACTTTAATTTAGTGTTGGCGATGTGGGTTAGCTGCGGATTAGGGGTTAATAGGTTTATTATAGTATTTGCGATACGGGTGATGGTGGTTTAAGGGTTAATAGGTAGTTTATGGGTGTTAGTGTACTTTGTATAATTTTTGTTATGAGTTTTGTGAAACATTTTTGTTTTGCAAAATCCATAACTACTGGTCTCTGATCATAGAAAGGATTGCGGTGGTAATAGCTATAATGCTAGCATAATAGCTGGGCTGCACAACCTGACAATTCCATACTCGAAAGCCATTTTTTGATTGAATGGAGAGTTGTGGTACAGGCTAAAAATGATAGCGGTATAGCCGTACCGCCACGACTTGTAATATGGGAGACCTGCCATTCCGCGCGCAAAGGTCAATTTTTCAGCGGTATAGCCGCACCGCAAAACTTGTAATTTAGGTGATAGTTTAGGTATTGAATAGACAATTGTAAACACATTGTAGGGGATTACAATGTCCATTTAAAGTGGGTGCTTTTTAGCATTATTTTAAAAGGTTAAGCAAAAGCAGAGGGTGGGGCTGAACAAGTGATTGTTTCTGCAATATTAAATTCTAGCAATAGATGCTGCATTACTGATGTATTTAATTTTGTTCATCCTGTTTGTGGGTAAACTCAAAATTCTCTGAAGTTGTAAGCAGAAAGGGTAGGGGGCAGATCTCCGTCATCTAGGGACAAATGTTCTCACTGCCGCTGTCCTCAATCTTCTTCTTAGAGCTCCCTGCAAAAGATCAATATCATCTGAGGCAGTTTGGTGTTTTTGTTTCTTAACATACATTGTATCAGACCTGATATAATAATTTATGAGTGTGTGGTGGGGTGAAACTTTCTTGTACTAAACACAATGGCATTGTCGAGATAAACTGTATGTTCTAATTCTCTAGGGCCTAGATTTGGAGTTTGGCGGTAGAAGGGCTGTTAACGCTCCGCGGGTTTTTTTCTGGCCGCACCATAAAATTAACTCTGGTATCGAGAGTTCAAACAAATGCTGCGTTAGGCTCCAAAAAAGGAGCGTAGAGCATTTTTACCGCAAATGCAACTCTCGATACCAGAGTTGCTTACGGACGCGGCCAGCCTCAAAAACGTGCTCGTGCACGATTCTCCCATAGGAAACAATGGGACTGTTTGAGCTGAAAAAAAACCTAACACCTGCAAAAAAGCAGCGTTCAGCTCCTAACGCAGCCCCATTGTTTCCTATGGGGAAACACTTCCTATGTCTGCACCTAACACTCTAACATGTACCCCGAGTCTAAACACCCCTAACCTTACACTTATTAACCCCTATTCTGCCGCCCCCGCTATCGCTGACCCCTGCATATTTTTTTTAACCCCTAATCTGCCGCTTCGTAAACCGCCGCAACCTACGTTATCCCTATGTACCCCTAATCTGCTGCCCCTAACACCGCCGACCCCTATATTATATTTATTAACCCCTAATCTGCCCCCCTCAACGTCGCCGACACCTGCCTACACTTATTAACCCCTAATCTGCCGAGCGGACCTGAGCGCTACTATAATAAAGTTATTAACCCCTAATCCGCCTCACTAACCCTATCATAAATAGTATTAACCCCTAATCTGCCATCCCTAACATCACCGACACCTACCTTCAATTATTAACCCCTAATCTGCCGAGCGGACCTCACCGCTATTCTAATAAATGTATTAACCCCTAAAGCTAAGTCTAACCCTAACACTAACACCCCCCTAACTTAAATATAATTTACATCTAACGAAATAAATTAACTCTTATTAAATAACTTATTCCTATTTAAAGCTAAATACTTACCTGTAAAATAAATCCTAATATAGCTACAATATAAATTATAATTATATTATAGCTATTTTAGGATTAATATTTATTTTACAGGCAACTTTGTAATTATTTTAACCAGGTACAATAGCTATTAAATAGTTAAGAACTATTTAATAGTTACCTAGTTAAAATAATAACAAATTTACCTGTAAAATACATCCTAACCTAAGATATAATTAAACCTAACACTACCCTATCAATACATTAATTAAATAAACTACCTACAATTACCTACAATTAACCTAACACTACACTATCAATAAATTAATTAAACACAATTCCTACAAATAAATACAATTAAATAAACTAGCTAGAGTACAAAAAATAAAAAAAGAACTAAGTTACAAAAAATAAAAAAATATTTACAAACATAAGAAAAATATTACAACAATTTTAAACTAATTACACCTACTCTAAGCCCCCTAATAAAATAACAAAGCCCCCCAAAATAAAAAATTCCCTACCCTATTCTAAATTAAAAAAGTTACAAGCTCTTTTACCTTACCAGCCCTGAACAGGGCCCTTTGCGGGGCATGCCCCAAGAATTTCAGCTCTTTTGCCTGTAAAAAAAAACATACCATACCCCCCCCAACATTACAACCCACCATCCACATACCCCTAATCTAACCCAAACCCCCCTTAAAGAAACCTAACACTAAGCCCCTGAAGATCTTCCTACCTTGTCTTCACCATCCAGGTATCACCGATCCGTCCTGGCTCCAACATCTTCATCCAACCCAAGCGGGGGTTGGCGATCCATCATCCGGTGGCTGAAGAGGTCCAGAAGAGGCTCCAAAGTCTTCCTCCTATCCGGCAAGAAGAGGACATCCGGACCGGCAAACATCTTCTCCAAGCGGCATCTTCGATCTTCTTCCATCCGGTGCGGAGCGGGTCCATCTTGAAGCAGGCGACGCGGATCCATCCTCTTCTTCCGTTGTCTCCCGACGAATGACGGTTCCTTTAAGGGACGTCATCCAAGATGGCGTCCCGCGAATTCCGATTGGCTGATAGGATTCTATCAGCCAATCGGAATTAAGGTAGGAATTTTCTGATTGGCTGATAGAATCAGCCAATCAGAATCAAGTTCAATCCGATTGGCTGATCCAATCAGCCAATCAGATTGAGCTCGCATTCTATTGGCTGTTCCGATCTACAGGCAAAAGAGCTGAAATTCTTGGGGCATGCCCCGCAAAGTGCCCTGTTCAGAGCTGGTAAGGTAAAAGAGCTTGTAACTTTTTTAATTTAGAATAGGGTAGGGAATTTTTTATTTTGGGGGGCTTTGTTATTTTATTAGGGGGCTTAGAGTAGGTGTAATTAGTTTAAAATTGTTGTAATATTTTTCTTATGTTTGTAAATATTTTTTTATTTTTTGTAACTTAGTTCTTTTTTATTTTTTGTACTTTAGCTAATTTATTTAATTGTATTTATTTGTAGGAATTGTGTTTAATTAATTTATTGATAGTGTAGTGTTAGGTTAATTGTAGGTAATTGTAGGTAGTTTATTTAATTAATGTATTGATAGGGTAGTGTTAGGTTTAATTATATCTTAGGTTAGGATTTATTTTACAGGTAAATTTGTTATTATTTTAACTAGGTAACTATTAAATAGTTCTTAACTATTTAATAGCTATTGTACCTGGTTAAAATAATTACAAAGTTTCCTGTAAAATAAATATTAATCCTAAAATAGCTATAATATAATTATAATTTATATTGTAGCTATATTAGGATTTATTTTACAGGTAAGTATTTAGCTTTAAATAGGAATCATTTATTTAATAAGAGTTAATTTATTTCGTTAGATGTAAATTATATTTAAGTTAGGGGGGTGTTAGTGTTAGGGTTAGACTTAGCTTTAGGGGTTAATCCATTTATTATAGTAGCGATGAGCTCCGGTCGTCAGATTAGGGGTTAATAATTGAAGGTAGGTGTCGGCGATGTTAGGGAGGGCAGATTAGGGGTTAATACTATTTATGATAGGGTTAGTGAGGCGGGTTAGGGGTTAATAACTTTATTATAGTAGCGGTGCGGTCCGCTCGGCAGATTAGGGGTTAATAAGTGTAGGCAGGTGTCGGCGACGTTGAGGGGGGCAGATTAGGGGTTAATAAATATAATATAGGGTTCGGCGGTGTTAGGGACAGCAGATTAGGGGTACATAGGGATAACGTAGGTGGCGGCGCTTTGCGGTCGGAAGATTAGGGGTTAATTATTTTAAGTAGCTGGCGGCGACGTTGTGGGGGGCAGGTTAGGGGTTAATAAATGTAATACAGGGGTCGGCGGGGTTAGGGGCAGCAGATTAGGGGTACATAAGTATAACGTAGGTGGCGGTCGGCAGATTAGGGGTTAAAATATTTTAATCGAGTGGCGGCGATGTGGGGGGAGCTCGGTTTAGGGGTACATAGGTAGTTTATGGGTGTTAGTGTACTTTAGGGTACAGTAGTTAAGAGCTTTATGAACCGGCGTTAGCCCAGAAAGCTCTTAACTCCTGCTTTTTTCAGGCGGCTGGAGTTTTGTCGTTAGAGCTCTAACGCTCACTTCAGAAACGACTCTAAATACCGGCGTTAGGAAGATCCCATTGAAAAGATAGGATACGCAAATGGCGTAGGGGGATCTGCGGTATGGAAAAGTCGCGGCTGAAAAGTGAGCGTTAGACCCTTTAATCACTGACTCCAAATACCAGCGGGCGGCCAAAACCAGCGTTAGGAGCCTTTAACGCTGGTTTTGACGGCTACCGCCGAACTCCAAATCTAGGCCTAGGTATGCTGTATCCAGACATGCTGGGGGCAGGGCCTACAAAATCTAATACATCTAGAAGAGTTGAGAATATAGTTATTCAGTTTAACATAGTAGGAACTTACAAGTTTGTGTAGATTTCTGCATTATTTTCTGTTAGATCTCTCTGGCTTTATATGAAGGATCTTTTTTTTATAAGTTACAGTTTTTTGTCTAACTCATGTGTGTGACCTTGGCAAAGTGTGTATACATATTATGCATTCTGTTATAAAACTAAATCTAATCCATGTCTTGTGATCACCCCAGTATACTTAATTGAGCTATGTGGAATAAAACAGGCGTATCACATTGATTGAATATATTTGTCTTATATATATGTCCATTTTGGATTCAGCAGATTGTGTTAATTAGATCTCTGATTTGGACCTAAATTCCAATTACTGATGTTCCCTTCGACCAAACAAAAATAAAAAACTTCACATATGATATTAACTTATATATTTTGCTACATCTTCTTTCTTTAAAAAAAAAATTGTTAAAAATAAAAAAACAATGAAAAATGGCTGACAGTAAGGGCTGATGATTAAAAACTCATCAGCATGGAGAGAAATTATGCAAAATCATTTTTTTTGGGAATTATTTTTTAAAGTACAGTACGTCTCTTTTTCACAACTTGAACCCTGCATACTGAGATAAACAGTCCTCTGAATTACCTTTCTAATTTTTTTTGAAGGGCCTTGAAGTACTGATGGACTTCTTTTTGATCATCAGGCAATAAGTAACTATTTACCACGTATTATTATTCTATTCTTGTAACAGCACAAACTGGTAATATCCATTACACCATTCTAAAAAATAAATAAATATATATATATATATATATATATATATAAATCCAATTCAATGTAACCACAATTTACCATATTTAGGATGAAATAACCCTTTAGCCTCTCCTTGTGAAATATGTGGGCAATTTGCGAGTTTTTTTTGTTTTCAAAGAAGTGTCGAGTTTCTATACACCATCATGGTTAATGTTTGCTTATGACATTTTGTTTATGACAAGACATAATTGATTCCATATGTTTCAAATGTACAGAGTTTTTAAGGGACTAAGAATCAGACAGAACAGAAATTGCAGTAATTCTGTTGGTACATACAAAAATTATGGCTATTTGAAAATGTTTTGATCATAGAATCATTGTTCAAAACTGTGGCCATAGTTGTAGTTGGCTTATTAAAGCTATTTATCAAGGGTGTTGAAGTGTTTACAAATATCTCCTAGAAATACAGTATTTACAGATTATTTTTTTAATCAAGACAGATGTTTGTAACAGCTTTCAGCAACTAATGGGATAAAATCTTCAAGCTATTTTCATGAAAGTGTTTTGTGTGCTCCACCCTTGGGGGCCAAATTATCAAGCTCTGAATGGAGCTTGATGCCCCTGTTCCCTTCAGGCTCGCCGGAAAAAGCAGTTATGAAGCAGCGGTCTAAAAACCGCTGCTCCATAACTGATCTGCTGACTCTGAAGCTGCGGTCTTCAATCCGCACGATCCTATACGATCAGGCTGATTGACACCCCCTGCTAGCGGCCTCAAATCTGCAGTGGGCAGCATTGCACAAGCAATTCACAAAAACTGCTTGTGCAATGATAAATGCCGACAGTGTATGCTGTCTGCATTTATCGATGTGCTGCAGACATGATACGCTACACCGTATCATCTCCATCCGCACTTTAATAAATCTGCCCCTTTGTCTGAGCTCAAAAACTGATAAATATCAACACTGAATATGAAACTAAAATGCAAAATGAATTAGAAAGCTAGAAAGTATAAGAGTAGGCCAAATAAAAATGTAAACTTCTCAATACAAAGTTTGAAATATGCTCATGAGAATTGTGTTTAAATGGAACTATTGCAGCATTTACAAATATGTTTTTATCCTTGGTGTTTAACATTTTTTAATTTCAATTTCTGATTTTTTAAAGATATTTGTAGCATGCATTTTGCTGTCTTTGTTTACTGTAAACATACTGTATATGTACTGCATTAGTAAACTGACAACTTATATTGTCAACTAACTAATATTTAGCATTTTCATAATACCATGAAGATATGGTACTCCATTTATGAAGCTGCAAATGCTGCCTGCTGCTAAGTAACCTCTCTGCCACATCAAAGATGGTGAAGTTAAATCATTCTGGACTGGAATGATTGACAAGCTCTGCTCTCATTCAATTGGTTGTGCAATAGTAAGTGCAGGTGTTTGCCACAAAGCTGATGGGAACCTTGTCTGTTCACCGCTTGAAAAATGGGCCTTATGTAGTTTAGCTCTTAAGGACCGGCGCAGCTGTCCTGGGCCTCTTTTTGCCGCTATCTCACTAACAGTGGCAAGATTGCACTATTTAAAAATGAGGCCTTATGTAGTTTAACCCAGCAGTGCAGAGAAACCGATGCCAAGATAGACACGTACGAAAAGAAGCATAAAGAGGAGGTGTATGAGCATGTAGAAAACATAAAATTAGGGTATGATAAACACAGTGTCTCAAGTCATTTTAATTGTATTCATAATAGAAATTTTAATGATCTGACTATTAGAGTTTTAGAACAGATTAAACCACGACCTTGTGCAAATAGAAGGCTGTTATTACTTAGGAAATGTGAGACCAAGTGGATCCATAGCTTAGAATGTTTGGAACCAAAAGGTCTCAACATAGATATTGATCTCCAGGCTTTTATGAACTAATGTACTAACTGAAGAATAACTTCCACAGTATAACTTATAACTTATAACATTTGTGTATGAAATAACCCCCCTTAGTTACTTTTATTTTTACAAAAATTTTTTATCCCCACCATATGATGTGATCATTAGTATTTATTTATTTATATATTTAAATATAAAATGGAGAGGATTACTTATGAATAGATATACAAGTTTAGTTGAGAGAAATGACAGGGTATATATGGGAGGCCCGTTTTTCAGTATGTTTGAAAGGGGTCTCTTTTGAATAGTTTATAAATTGTGGTTTTTAAGTTTTATATTTACATTTTAATTTTTAAATCTGCATTTTAAATTTTAAAAATTTCGGACATTACATGTTTTTGAATAAAATAGAGTGTGTATAGATACTCATTTATGTTTATGCATTTCCCCTTATTGCAATTTTGTAATACGCTTTTATGGTTATTTGCATGGTTATTTGTGATATTTGTTTCAATATATGTATGTATTTATTTTGAACATTGCAACTATGTAGGGAATGCCCATCTAACCTAAGCACTATGTTTCATGTTATTGTAATAGAAGGAATACGGTATGATGGTGGTCATTCCCTAATTATGTTAGAGGAAATGAGAATATTTAAATCAGTCCTTGAAGTAGGTCAAACCATTCGACGTTTGTATATCCCTTGAAAAAGTCTGCCTGTGAGCAGAGGAAACGCGTAGGGTGTGAAGTACCTACAAGAATCAACAGGACTGTTTTTAATAGTGAGAAGTCTGTCACTTTAAAGCCGTAGTGAGGAGTGTGATTCCAGGTGCTGCGGGTCGGCGTGTTTGGGATCCCCTCAATAACTGCAAACAGGCGTTACCATCAAGCCAGTGGGCTTAGTGCTTCTTTTACACTACAATCTTGTAAGTGTGTCTTTGTATATGTGATTGTCTCTTGAATAAATGCTACTGTGAATCGTGGATGCGTTTTTGTTTTTCTCTTCCTCCTTTGTACAATTATTATTATTAATTTTTATAAGAATAGATATACAGGTATGGGTATATACACATATATGTAGAAATATATATTTAAAAATTGCATTATCCTGTATGTAAAGAAGATTTAATGTTAAATATGTACAGCATACATACAGTAAAACACATATACATAAATATATATGTACACACATCTGTACATATATATATGCATACATACATATATTTAGACATGTATGTATAAATACATTATAGCTCTTTGCAGTCTAACACCTTGTCATATACCATATACCTTTTTACCCTTATAACTTTTTAAAAATATGTATGTGACTAATTTTGTATTAGATAGTGTTTATATGAGTGTAATTATAATTTTGAATGTATTTATGTTGTGTTCAGTAAAACACATAAATATTTAAATACATATGCACACACATATATTCACATATACAGTATATACATACATACACATATTTAGACTTGTGCATGTATGGATTTTAATGCATTTTTTAAAAAAAAATACATTTTATCAGACAGTGTTATTATTATGAGTGTAAGCATACTTTCTATGTATTTTTTGTCTTGCCTAACTGTTAACCAGAGCTCTAAAGTTGAGCTAACCCGACGAACGTTCAATTAAATTGATTTCATCTCGCAATACGCAAGCTATTTTAACTTGTAATATACGCAAAACCTGATGCTCACATAAAGCTTACTTCTAGCAAAGTTTATGCTCTAGCGAAAGCGCTAAATAGGGTGACACTTGTAACCTGGCTGTATGTTTCTTGCCAATTGGTTGCATTTTATTTGTACTAAGCAACAAAATACACATGTTGCTTAAACTGTATAGATATGTATTATATCAAAATACATTTACACTCATGCTGTGGATCTTTTTGAAATAATTAGTTCTGTGTATGTTATGTAAATTTGGGAACAGTAAGTAAATAAATAAATATATATATTGTTTTTATAGGTAAATATTTCTGTTTAAAGGAAGTGCTAGCAAAAATGCTAAATATTCTCTGGTATTTTGGGCATGGTTTTCTCTGAAATTCCTAGTAGTGAAGGGGTTAATACATTGATCTTTATGACACAAAATTATATTTGCAATGATCATTGAATACTGCAACTTTTGTCTGTTGTTGCCCTACTCTCAGGTAGAATTGAATCTTAGGTAAGAATGAATTGGAAAATTAAACCATGTTAGAAAAGAACATGTCACATTTACCCTTTCACCCCCAAATTATTAATTCAAGTTATATTATTAACCTTTTTCAGTCTGTAGCTGCTGGTGTGCACATATCTTCCTGCCAATCTGAGAGTAAGTCATTAAGATGTAAATTTGCTTGTGTGTTCTAGGGGTTGACTTGCTATCAGAAAGACAAAAGATTAAGGGAGAAAAAAAGATTTTGAAATAGAAATGAAGCTACTAATTAATCAGATACCACAATAGTTAACACAAGAGGGAATTCAAGTCAAAATAAATAAATAATAAATGTATCATACAAAATATAAATAATAATGCCATATGGACACATGCTGTTGCTTCACCTAAATAAGTTAAATCATGACAGAGCTTAATTAAATCTTATCAATATTTATATAGTGTAAATTTATATAAACATTTATAAGAAATTATTCACATATATTCACCAAATTACATTGTTTATTACTAATTATGCATGAATTTTCACTATTGATATGAGGTTAGTAAAAAAAAATTGGAAGGTCTGTGAAAATGCAGCTTACGGCTCCTCACTGGTCTGAGTTTTACCATTATACCTGGATTTATAAAGAAAAGAGGGTAACCCCTGGTGTAATGGTAAGTAGTGAGCTCAGCCCCAAATAATCATTCTTGTAAAACTCATAATTTTAAGATAGTTTATAGCTTTATTGTGGGATATCGGATCATGTCTGCTCGCACAATGATAATTTGGCCCCTTAAACACAAGCGTCGAGATTACGAGTTTGGCGTTAACAGGGGTGCGGGGCTAACAAGGCTTTTTTTCTAATGCTCCCTTAAGCCAACACTGGTATTACAGTTTTTTTTTAAACCTGGCGTTATCCGCAAAAAGGGGAGCATAGAGCAAAATTTTGCTCCACATCTCACCTCAATACCAGCGTTGCTTAAGTCAGCGGTAAGCTGGCTAAACGTGCTCGTGCACGATTTCCCCATAGGAAACAATGGGGCTGAGCTGGCTGGAAAAAAACCTAACACCTGAAAAAAAGCAGCGTCCAGCTTCTAACGCAGCCCCATTGTTTCCTATGGGAAAATAAAAAATATGTCTGCACCTAACACCCTAACATGAACCCCAAGTCTAAACACCCCTAATCTTACACTTATTAAACCCTTATCTGCCGCCCCCCCTATCGCTGACACCTACATTATATTATTAACCCCTAATCTGCCGCTCCGGACACCGCCGCCACCTACATTATCCCTATGAACCCCTAATATACTGCCCCCAACATCGCCGCCACCTATATTATATTTATAAACCCCTAATCTGCCGCCCCCAACATCGCCGTCACCTACCTACAATTATTAACCCCTAATCTGCCAACCGGACATCGCCGCCAATTTAATACATTTTATTAACCCCCAATCTGCCCCACCAACGTCGCCGACACCTACCTGCATTTATTAACCCCTAATCTTCCGACCCCAATGTCGCCACTACTATAATAAATTTATTAACCCCTAAACCTAAGTCTAACCCTAAGTCTAACCCCCCCTAACTTAAATATAAATTAAATTAAACTAAATTAATTTAACATAATTAAATAAATTAATTCTATTTAAAACTAAATACTTACCGATAAAATAAACCCTAAGATAGCTACAATATAACTAATAGTTACATTGTAGCTAGCTTAGGATTTATATTTATTTTACAGGCAACTTTGTATTTATTTTAACTAGGTACAATAGTTATTAAATGGCTATTAACCATTTAATAACTATCTAGCTAAAATAAGTACAAATTTACCTGTAAAATAAATCCTAACCTAAATTACAATTACACCTAACCCTACACTATCATTAAATAAATTACCTAAACTACCTACAATTAATTACAATTAAATTGAATAAACTAAATTACGAAAAACAAACAAACACTAAATAACAGAAAAAAAAGAATTACAAGAATTTTAAACTAATTACACCTAATCTAATCCCCTTAATAAAATACCCCCCCCCAAAAAAATAATAAAATGTCCCTACCCTATACTAAATCACAAATAGCCCTTAAAAGGGCGTTTTGCGGGGCCTTGCCCCAAAGTAATAAGCTCTTTTACCTGGAAAAGAAAAATACAATACCCCCCCAACATTAAAACCCATCACCCACACACCCCTACTCTAAAACCCACCCAATCCCCCCTTAAAAAAACCTAACTCTAACCCCCTGAAGATCTCCCTACTTGGAGCCGTCTTCACCCAGCCGGGCACAAGTGGTCATCCGATTCGGGCAGAAGTCTTCATCCGATTGGGGCAGAAGAGGTCCTCCAGACGGCAGAAGGCTTCAACCTTCTATCTTCATCCTTCCGGAGCGGAGCCATCTTCTATCCAGCTGACGCGGAGCCATCTTCTTCCATCGACGTCCTAACGAAGAATGAAGGTTCCTTTAAATGACGTCATCCAAGATGGCATCCCTTGAATTCCGATTGGCTGATAGGATCCGATTGGCTGATCCAATCAGCCAATAGGATTGAGGTCGCATTCTATTGGCTGATTGGAACAGCCATGGAGGACCACTTGTGCCCGGCTGGGTGAAGATGGCTCAAGGTAGGGAGATCTTCAGGGGGTTAGAGTTAGGTTTTTTTAAGGGGGGATTGGGTGGGTTTTAGAGTAGGGGTTTGTGGGTGGTGGGTTTTAATGTTGGGGGGGGTATTGTATTTTTCTTTTTCAGGTAAAAGAGCTGATTACTTTGGGGAAATGCCCCGCAAAAGGCCCTTTTAAGGGCTATTTGTAATTTAGTATAGGGTAGGGAAATTTTATTATTTTGGGGGGCTTTTTTATTTTATTAGGGGGATTAGATTAGGTGTAATTAGTTTAAAATTCTTGTAATTCTTTTTTTTCCCTGTAATTTAGTATTTTTTTTTTTCGTAATTTAGTTTATTGAATTTAATTGTAATTAATTGTAGGTAGTTTAGGTAATTTATTTAATGATAGTGTAGTGTTAGGTGTAATTGTAACTTAGGTTAGGATTTATTTTCCATGTAATTTTGTACTTATTTTAGCTAGGTAGTTATTAAATAGTTAATAACTATTTAATAACTATTGTACCTAGTTAAAATAAATACAAAGTTGCCTGTAAAATAAATATAAATCCTAAGCTAGCTACAATGTAACTATTAGTTATATTGTATCTATCTTAGGGTTTATTTCGTTTTAAATAGGAATCATTTATTTAATTATGTTAAATTTATTTTGTTTAATTTAAATTATATTTAAGTTGGGGGGGTTAGGGTTAGGTTTAGACTTAGGTTTAGGGGTTAATAAATTTAATATAGTAGCGGCGACGTTGGGGGTGGCAGATTAGGGGTTAATAAATGTAAGTAGGTGTCGGCGATGTTAGGGACGGCAGATTAGGGGTTAATAAAATTTAACTAGTGTTTGCGAGGCGGGAGTGCAGCGGTTTAGGGGTTAATACATTTATTAAAGTGGCGGCGATGTCCGGTCGGCAGATTAGGGGTTAATAATTGTAGGTAGGTGGGGGCGACATTGGGGGCGGAAGATTAGGGGTTAATAAATATAATGTAGGTGGCGGCGATTTTTGGGGGCAGCAGATTAGGGGTTCATAGGTATAATGTAGGTGGCGGCGATGTCCGGTCGGCAGATTAGGGGTTAACATTTTTTATTATAGTGTTTGCGATGTGAGGGGGGCCTCGGTTTAGGGGTTAATAGGTAGTTTATGGGTGTTAGTGTACTTTGTAGCACTTTAGTTAAGAGTTTTATGTTCCGGCATTAGCCCATAAAACTCTTAACTGCTGACTTTTAAATGTGGTCAAAGTCTTGCCAAGAGAGGGTCTACCGCTCACTTCTTCCAAGACTCGTAATACCGGCGTTAGGCAAATCCCATTAAAAAGATACGCAATTGACGTAATGGGATTTGCGGTAGCCTCGAGTCGCTGAAGAAAAGTGAGCGGTGAGCCAATACCTGTCAGACTCGTAATACCAGCATTAGGTAAAAAGCAGCGTTGGGACCTCTCAACGCTGCTTTTTAAGGCTAACGCCAAACTCGTAATCTCGGTGAAGGTTTCCTTACAATAAGCAGTGAAATAGCTTTCATTGCATTCCTAGGATCTGTAAGAAAATTGTAAATACTTCTAAGAAATAAGACTGCAAGAACAATTTTAAGAAATTTAAATTTTACCTTTTTCAATTTTTTCCCCTACTGTTATTAATAAGGAAATATATAATGCATTGTAATTGTAATGCAAATAAACTTCTCATTGGTTGAACAACAGGAGATAGTGCTATGAAAACTCCTTATACTAGATCCAGAGTCCAAACCTAGCTTACAATAATTAACACATTAATGCACTTAGGAGAAATTAAATACAATCAATTGTACTTTTTATCACAGCATATGAAAGTTTGATAAAAGATAAAACTATATTTTATACCATAACAAAAAACATAACATATATCCTAGTTTGGTTAAATAATATAGGTGACCATAATAACACTTTACATACAAAAATTAAATATAATATACATTTCTATGGCTGGATCACAGTACTGTAGTAGGCTACTATAGGATTGCAGCCACCTTCTGACCCCAGGTCGCCAAAGCTAAAGAAGTGCCATTGCAAGGAAAAAATATCATACCAAAAGTAGCCATACTGTCCCCGCTACCTCACCCGTGCCAACCAGCAACTAACTGGCTTTAAAAACACATTTTAAATACTTCCTGTATTATCTATTATTTGTGTCTTTTCGTCCCTTCTATTTCTTATTCATTAACCATCAGATAATATTTCCCAGTGTAATATTATTTCTTATTGTCTTCACCATAAATGGATATCTTCCAATTTGCATATTTTATTTTTGGAACCTTTTAAATGATTTATATAATATTTCTTAGAATTCATACTATTTCCTTGTTTATTAAATAAATATCTAAATGGTCCTTGTATTGTAACTTACTTGTAAGACATATTTACAAGTAAACTATCCTGAGTACTTTACTATACAGATTATTCATTTTACATGTAGGAAAACATTTAAAATAATGTAATTTAAAACCTTTTGTAAGTTACATAAAAATGCAAGGTCTAATATGAATAAAACTTGCATTTAATTGTTTACTTCATTACAAATATAAATAACATCTGCAAGTGAGCTTTATAGCTGTAGTTTTACTTTTATGTATTCTATAAGGAATGACAGCTCTTTGTAGAAACATAAATTATATGAATTACTCTATCTCTTAGTTAAGGGGTGGCTAACTGGTAGCCCATGGGCCTCATCCAACCATCTGCACTAAATTTTTCAGGCATTGAGGGGTAAACAAAACTAAGAATGTGTTGCCTAGTGTTTTGTGACCCCAATAAAAAGCAAAACTAAAAACTTTGGGGAATTCTGATGATAGACAAAGTGGCCACAACTCAAAAGAGCCCTCAATAGAGGAGATCAGTAGAGAGGGTACCCTGCAACCTTACTCAAAGGGACATTGTACACTAGATTTTTCTTTGCAGAGATGTTTTGTAGATAATCCATTTATATAGCCCTTCTGTTTTTGTAACAATGTATAGATTTGCTTATTTTTAA
The DNA here is from genome assembly GCF_027579735.1 of Bombina bombina. Classification (NCBI taxonomy): domain Eukaryota; kingdom Metazoa; phylum Chordata; class Amphibia; order Anura; family Bombinatoridae; genus Bombina; species Bombina bombina. Next base: position 542,721,060 of record NC_069502.1, on the reverse strand, counting down.
TAACATTGTGTTGATTTTCAGAGTCCTAACCAAGACCCAAGGGTTTAGATGTATACTGATGTCTTGAGACTTCTGCTTGTGTAATGGGTCTTTTTATATGCAAGGGATGGGGAGTGTCTGCTTTACCTGCTTTCTCGGCCCCTTTCACTGGGTGTCCCAGCCTAATCTTATCAACAGTGCTAAATTGGGAGCTTCTAACTACATTATAAAAAAGGTTTTGTACTGGGATTTTATAAAAGTAACTGTGCATATTCTTCTTTATAGTACAGGCTATTACATGCAGTTATATGAAAATTAGTGTATACTGTCCCTTAAAACCAGGCCCTGGGCCACTAAACATTTTTAGGATTTATATAATTATTTTTGTATAGCCATGAATTTATTTACTGCCCCTGAGGATTCTAAAATATTGATTTGCACCCCCCCCATGAAGTTGGCCATCACTGCCTTAGATTATTGTTGGTGATCTTGCATATTCCTAAATGTGTTACACTAAAGGTAAGTGACAAAAACAGTTACAAGAAGAGTGTATTGAGATTCTATACTGCCATATGCCCATACCCAGTTGTGACTTCCTCTTAACTCTTTCCCAAATATTTCTTTACTTCTTTTCATTCTTTGTTTATATCCTTGCCTTGATTGTCAATGTATAAGAAAACCTTACAATACCACCCTAATATATTTATAGATTTTAATCCCACAAATGTTGACAGCAATCTTGAATATAAATTAAACCAAACTTTCGGCTAGATTACGAGTTTTGCGTTATGAGGGGTGTGGTGCTAACTTGCAAGTTATTGTCACCGCTCACTTCCCTACAGCGCTGGTATTACAGGTTTTCCTAAACCCAGCGTTATCAGATTGGATCAGCCAATAGGATTGAAGCTCAATCCTATTGGCTGATTGCATCAGCCAATAGGATTTTTTCACCTTTAATTCCGATTGGCTGATAGAATTCTATCAGCCAAACGGAATTCAAGGGACGCCATCTTGGATGACGTCACTTAAAGGAACCTTCATTCTGGAAGAAGACTTCGATTGAAGAGGATGCTCCGCGCTGGATGTCTTGAAGATGGACCCGCTCCGCGCCAGATGGATGAAGATTGAAGATGCCGTCTAGATAAAGACTTCTGCCCATCTGGAGGACCACTTTTGCCGGCTTGGATGAAGACTTCTCCCAGCTTCGTTGAGGACTTCTTGCCACTTGGATGAAGACTTATCCCGGCTTTGTTGAGGATGGATGTCAGGTCTTCAAAACTGTAAGTGGATCTTCGGGGGTTAGTGTTAGGCTTTTTTAAGGGTTTATTGGGTGGGTTATATTTGTAGCTTAGGGTTTGGGCAATTGAAAAAGAGCTAAATGCCCTTTTAAGGGCAATGCCCATCCAAATGCCCCTTTCAGGGCAATGGGGAGCTTAGGTTTTTTTAGTTAGGATTTTATTTGGGGGGTTTGGTTGTGTGGGTGGTGGGTTTTACTGTTCGGGGGTTGTTTGTATTTTTTTTTACAGAGCTGATTTCTTTGGGGCAATGCCCTGCAAAAGGCCCTTTTAAGGGTTATTGATAGTTTAGTTTAGGCTAGGTTTTTTTTTATTTTGGGGGGCTTTTTTATTTTGATAGGGCTATTAGATTAGGTGTAATTAGTTTAAATATCTGATAATGTCTTTTTTTTATTTTGTGTAATTTAGTGTTTGTTTGTTTTTTGTAATTTAGGTAATTGTATATAATGTAGGTAATTTATTTAATTGTAGTGTAAGGTTAGGTGTTAGTGTAACTCAGGTTAGGTTTTATTTTACAGGTAAATTTGTATTTATTTTAGCTAGGTAGTTAGTAATTAGTTAATAACTATTTAGTAACTATTCTACCTAGTTAAAATAAATACAAACTTGCCTGTGAAATAAAAATAAACCCTAAGCTAGATACAATGTAACTATTAGTTATATTGTAGCTAGCATAAGGTTTATTTTATAGGTAAGTATTTTTAAATAGGAATTATTTAGGTAATGATAGTAAGTTTTATTTAGATTTACTTTAATTATATTTAAGATAGGGGGTGTTAGGGTTAGACTTAGGTTTAGGGGTTAATAATTTTAGAATAGTGGCGGCGACGTTGGGGGCAGCAGATTAGGGGTTAATAACTGTAATGTAGGTTGCGGCAATGTTAGGGACAGCAGATTAGGGGTTAATAATATTTAACTAGTGTTTGCGATGCGGGAGTGCGACGGTTTAGGGGTTAATATGTTTATTAAAGTGGCGGCGATGTCGGGAGCGGCAGATTGGGGGTTAATAATTTTGTTTTAGTGTTTGCGATGTGGTAGGGCCTCGGTTTAGGGGTTAATAGGTAGTTTATGGGTGTTAGTGTACTTTTTAACACTTTAGTTATGAGTTTTATGCTACAGCTTTGTAGAGTAAAACTTATAGCTACTGACTTAAGATTGTGTTACGAATCTTGCAGGATAGGCTGTACCGCTCACTTTTTGGCCTCCCAGAAAAAACTTGTAATATCGGCGCTATGGAAGTCCCATTGAAAAGTGTGTAAGTTAATTTGCGTTACGGCCAAAAAAGTGTGCGGTGCCCCTAAACCTGCAAGACTCGTAATACCAGTGGTAGTTAAAAAGCAGCGTTATGAGCCTTAACGCTGCTTTTTCACCCATACCGCAAAACTCGTAATCTAGCCGTTTGAAAATAAAGGTCAAGCTGTTTTATTTTCAGTCAGGGGTGTTTTAAAAATGATGGTTGCTGCCATCTTGATCTTCAGCAAGGAGGTAAAATGCAAACTCATAGCAACCAATTTAAATAAAAAATTACTGTTCATTTGATTTTGATTTGACTTTGAAAATAAGCACATGATCACATGGTATTGTATCTGGTGCTATTCCAAATCTCACAGGACTTTATATACTCTTGGGCATTTTTTATTTTTTATTTCTATGTTGTTTAAATATTTTGTTTAAATTATGTTATTTAACCTCTAAATAGCTTATTAAGTCAGTGAACTTTAATTTATAATTTCTAAAATAACTTTCCCTAACTAAACTCTTAGAGAGTTTGTGAGTATGTTTCTGCCTGGATTATTTTCTTTGTAATGTGAGATTTAATGCATTACTTTAAGTGGGTTTTCTTAATCAAGCAATTACATATTAGACAGCATAATTGACCCTATAGAATAACATAATAATTTGCCTTGAATGATGAATGTGCCTTTATTATGACCTTGGAAGCGGTGAATTTATCCTACATTTAGAATGTCATGTGTGTAAACATAAAAATGTGTCACTCTGTCTATCTGACTGTCATGGACACAACTTACTTGCTATAAATAAGTTAAACATTTTTGGATCAAAAACTTGCGATCTGTCCAATAAGAAATAAGATTTTTTTTTAAATTTTGGTTTCTCTCTTGTTGACAGTTTAGTCTATTTCAGGATTGCCTGTTCATGATTGTGGTTTGCAATTAGGGGTGAGAAGGGGCATGACACATGGTGGTTTTGTGCAAATACGGAAAGCATTGATTTCATTATGTCCTGCCATACCAATGCATACTGAATAGATCTTCACATATTTGTTTAAGGAAAGCACAAGGACACCTCTTGATTCTTATAGCTGTAGCCTTTAAAAAGCTGAACAAGTAGCTACTATATACATTAGTCAGTCTTACACATTTGCAACATTCAATATGTTTGTTTTTAGTATAGCATTTATGCTACCGCAGAGATTCCCCTCTGTGATTCAGGCTAGCATCCATGGACAAGAAGAGAAATGTCTTTACTTCATCCAATAGTAACAATGAATCCTTTTTTCTCACCAGCATTGAGTATTTATTTTCAGCATGTCTCCTTCAAGTTGTTGGCATTTATGTACAGAAAGAAAATATACAGTAGCAAATAATCACTTTCACACAACTTCCAGTCAGTGGTCAAAGTGTCTTTTTAAAAAGTAGCTAAGAGTATCAAATTTAAAGAGATTCTTCACACTTTTTGAGCAATTAGTAGGATAAAGATTATGCTTATTTTACAAATGTTGGTACAAAAAAAAGAAAACTACTTTAAAAACCACATTTCACATTAAAAAATTGTTTAGTAGCTTTATAGTTTGTAGTTTTTTTTTTGTAAAAAAAAAAAGGTGTTTTCTTGCTATGTATCTATAACAATCCAAGGTAAATTTATTCTACAAAAAAAATGAATGGTCCCTGTATAACAAGGGTAGGAGTATTGCATTAATTAGTTAGAAATGCTAGTTTTAATATTCTGAAAAACTCATTGAAATTTATATAATGGGATAAAACATAATTGTGGCTGCATATTCTCATATAACTAGGATAAACTAATATGTGTATTTAAAAATGTTGTAATATATATTTATTTTTAAATTTTTACACTTTTGCTGCAATTTAATGCTGATTTAACCACTGCCCCAGAAAGAATGGCGAAAATCCAACTTCAGTAACCTGATGTGACAACATCCTTCACAGTGATTGCTTGATCAGTACGGGAGCTCTTTTATATTTGCCTCTAACTCTTTACTGCAGTTGAGATAAGATACACAATACACATCAGGGCTTTTAAAGGGACAGTAATATCAAAATTAAACATTTCCCTTTGCACTTTACTTTTATTATCTATTTTGCTTTGCTCCCTTGGTATCTTTTGTTGAAAATACCTTGGTAAGCTCAAGGGCAGCAACAAATATTATTGTAAATACATGTCGTAAACAATCTAAGGAACCCCAATAAATGTACCCCAGTGCCACATAGATATAATACACTATAACTAAGCCATGAACACATGCACATATACAAACATACAAATATTCCTCATCTCAGCAAAATGGAAAGGTATGAGTAGAGTAGGATTTGGAATATGTCAACACAAACCCTAAATACACCACTGTGGCAACTGATACCACCATTATGGATAACTGAAGTGGTAGGAAGGTGCATTTAGGGTTAAGTGACTTGGGGGATCGGGTCAGCAATTAGTCGAGTGGAGAAAGGTCACATAGGATAAATTGTTATAAAAACATAAATTATGCTTACCTGATAATTTCATTTTCTTCTGAAGGGAAGAGTCAACAGCTGCATTCATTACATTTGGGAAATACAGAATCTGGCCACCAGGAGGAGGCAAAGACACCCCACCCAAAGGTTTATTACCTCCCCCACTTCCCTCATCCCCCAGTCACTCTGCCGAGGGAACAAGGAACAGTAAGAGAAATAACAGGGTGAAAAAAGGTGCCAGAAAAACAAAAAAATCACAGCCGCCTCATAGATAAAAACACGGGCGGGAGCTGTGAACTCTTCCCTTCAGAAGAAAATGAAATTATCAGGTAAGCATAATGTATGTTTTTCTTCTTAAAAGGGAAGAGTGCACAGCTGCATTCATTACTTTTGGGAAAAAAATACCCAAGCTAGAGGACACTGAATGCAAACAACGGGTGGGTACAAAATGCGGCCCCTTCGAGAGACACCACAGCCTGATTACTCAACACCCTAAAAAATATAGACGACACAGGACGAAACCCGAAGCCCAGTTTACTGCACATTAGTTACACCGCCAGCAAAGCGAACTAAACCACTCAGTTCCAGAGTCCGTCAAGACCAAACAACCTCCGAGGAGTCAGCCCCTCGGATCAAGACTCCCATGAAGGTACCCGGCCAAGACAAGGGTCGCTGTCTGCTCCCAAAAAGGAGAATCGATTCTCATGAAAAATCCAAAGGATCATTCCACTCTGCAGAACATAGAACAACCCATAGACGAACTCCATAGAAAACACAAGGACCAAGAAAAAGAGATCCATACACAGGGAAACATGTCCCAAAAAGGACTTGAGGAACACCCTCATATCCCTGACCCTGTACCATACCAAAGGTACTCCAGGAAAACCATAAGTTCCCCGTTGCCTCATATTAGGTCTAGACCTGCAAGTTAGACAGCAGAGACAGCAGAAATAGGATAACTATCCCAGCAGCTAGTAAAGAGTTCTCCAAAAAGAACACCAACAGCCTGAACAGGAACTCCCAATGACCAGCTTCCAGGTAGCAAAACCCAAACAACGAAAGGCGTTTTAAAGCTTGCTAACAACCAGTCAAAGCGCAATTAGCTGTAGTTGGTTACACCCTCAAAGTGCAATAGCTGTATCTGGATTCAACTGCAAACCTTCCAAGGGCTCACAGGCCTCCGAATATTAGGCTCCAAGGAGCGTCCCCTCCCAGCACCGAACACTAGAGGAAAAGAGGAGGATATCCAAGACCTCCCACAAAGGAGAGAACCGACTCTAAAGAAAACAGTCAACCCTGCATAGAGTAACCGACCCCAATCTTCCCTCTCGGATAATGGTCCCAGCCCAAAAGCTAGTCAAAACCAAAGACAAGAGTCCCAGACTTCCGGAAGACAAAGGAAGGGTCAACGTAGGAACAAAGCCCCCGGTTAGACCACTGACCATTACTACGGTATGTCACCATGAGTCAGGATAGACATTGTGCTCGGGTACGAAACCCCCTACACAGGTGTCTTCTCTAAAAACAAGGAACACTTGCCAAGAGAAGAAAGCCCTCAGACCCTCAGCATCCATATATCAGAATCCAACATATAGCAGGAGCCCCATAAAGATCAAACCCTCAGCCTCTCACTGCAGGAACAGAGGAACCAGTCCCTACATCGCAACTCCCCTTTCTGAATTCTTGAATGCAAGAAGGGAAAAAACCCTTACAAGGCAAGGCACCAAGGACCCACAGGTCATTCCAATTACTAAGGTTACTCTGAACCAAGAGAACCCTACCCCCACTCTAGAAGAGAAGGAAATAAACAACGGAAAACCCCCTACCATAATGGTGAGACCCCTCGGCCATATCACCAACCCAGGTGAAGATACCTGGAGTCTACAGTAACAGCATAAATGCGCCAGAAGACCAGTATGGACCGTCAGAAGGACCTAAAGCCTAAGCCACAAAACGATAGGCATCTCTCACAGAGCCACAGCCTCTACAGATAGAGGCCCGCGGGACCACAAACATCTAGTGTGACATCAAACCATCCACACCCATCCAAGGAGAGACACGGACTGTATTGCCTAATAAAATGTATACCTTAATACATATACTAAAAGCAATAATTGAACTCTTTGCTATACTTAATAGGTATAGTAGTTTATTCACAAAAGAAAAGAACAATCTTAAACAATAATGTATAATAAGTTGTTAAGCAATACCTTATGCTACATACTATAAGCAACAATTCAATTAACAAGTTGTTAAGCAATACCTTAAAAATATATGGATGGCCTCAGCGCCTGATGGAAACCTGTAAGCCTGAGGGCGGGTAGCTCCTAGCAGTTAGCAATACCTTTAGCAACAAATAATATAAATTTCTACATTACCAGATTTTGCATCATATATGTTCCACTTTGGCTGGGGATTTCCGTCACTGCAGCCCGAAGAATATAGGGGATTTGGGAGTTCACCTTGCCCGATATTCACACGACACCTTTGCCCATGAATAGAGAATCAGAAAAGAAGAAGTCCCAGCTCTCCTTTATACTGTTGCTGAGATAATACTGTGTATAAATTTCCTCTTTTTAAAGCTGTGTACGTGTCATTATTTGTGTTGAGAGTTTATTATTCAGACAAATGTTCTTGGCATCTTAATAGTGTAGATGTTTGTGGTTTCCTGTTTGTCAGCAGTCAGCATTAATAATTATATAAGCATGGGGCATCATAACAACTAGTTAAGGTCTTCAACTAACATATAGATCAGTTAAAACATTTGTTCATATAACAATTCACTCATATATGGCCTGCCATATCACATTTGTATCACACAGACCTAGGTCAGGGTCCTCGAAAACGGAATCAATTGAAGATCCGACATCCAGATGAACCCTAAGCTGCCTCCTACAAGAAGAAACGCACCTTTAAAGTCTGTAGACTTGGCGATCTAGCAATAGCCTCAAACCCAAGAGTCACAAAGGACTTCCTTAACGTTCTAAGATTCCGCACCCAGGGCACTTGGATCGCAAAGAAATCTCGTAGGCAAGTGTTAATATGTGCTACACGCATAGGCAAGGTAGCCACAAACACCCGAAGGTGAATGAGAACCCTGAACCCTGCTCGCAAACCCATACAGAATTGAACTGAAGACACCGCCCACAAATCCCCTAACAGAGCATCAAGGAGAAATGGTCAACTACCTGACCCCAGAAGGGCGGCCCTCCGTAACTGACCTCGCCCCTTCACTGACAAGTGCCAAGGCTAGAGTTGCAACGAGCATGGAAAGACACCCGAACGTTGAGACTATGGTCAGACCAAGGGTAATGGAAGAGGCAACAGCTTGAGATTCTTGAAGGATCTATCTTCCAAAATCTTTTTTAAGCAGGCAAAAGCTGGAACTTCACAGCTCCCCACAGAGGGCAGGGAATCCCTGCACACCAACTCTTAGAGTAACACCACTCTGAGCAGAGAAAAAACATGCCCACGCATCCAGACCATATGAGCCACCCAAGGCGGGAAGGAAAGGAAACTACACTACCACAATAAAATGCTTAATAAGCTAAAGAGTCAGCGTCCAGAAGAATCGTGAGTGAAATAGCAAATCATTAGTCACTCGGCATACCAGACCCCATAGGTCACACACATCTCCCAACTCCAAAGAATGGAATAATGGTTCTGAGTCCCCAGGGACCTGAGGAACCATGATGACATCTGCAAAAACAGATCCAAGAAGCCCGAAAAAACCAACCTAGATTGGCATTCATAACCCTCCGTATGGAGGGGTTGTATTTAAACAACAGACCTCATACTTCAGTAGGATTTGAGCCCGGAGTCCATAGAATAGGCTAAAAGACATTCAGAATCCAGTAGGATTAATCAGCACCACGAGGGTGACATGAACCCTGGTAACAGCCGAAAAAGTATCCGGCCAGTATCTGCCTGGTATAAGGACACTCTAGAACTGGCCAAGGTCCAAGAAAATTCATCCCGAAGGATCGATAAATGAACTACAAAAACATAATTCTATTGTTCAAAAAGTGCGCAACTTCCAAGGAAGTGCCCACACAACCTAAATCACAAGTATTGGTTCCAGAGAAGAACGTTCATAAAAACGAAAATCTAACAGACATGAGCTTAAGAAAAAAAAAAAAATTAAACACATCCATCCGGAACAACAAAATAAAATGAAGGCCTCACCCATCGGGTGAACGCCCAAGGTGAATGAGTTCGACAACGGGACCAGCCGATGAAATGCCCCATTCACCCAAGCTCAGAACTGGAACCGAAAAAAAACATAAAGGAAAAGACAAACGGCGATGTTAAGGAGATTGGCTTCATCCCCAAACGTCATATCCATTTTGCCATCCAGCTTCTAAGGCCTCGGATCCCTCGGCCCACTAGGACTGGATCCTCCAACATTGCCAAAACATGTCCTAAAAGAACAGGAAGGCGAGCCAGCCTATAGCAGAAGGCAAAATCATCCCTCGCCGGATCAACTGAAGACCCTGGCCCTGAGATAGGGGCCCCTGAAGCCTCAGGGGCCAACGCTTCCTCAGAAGGCCGAACTAAATTGGGCGATCCAACGCTCGACGGCCCTGGTTAACGGAACATATCAGAATCCTCCATAATCTTAGGATTACATTACAAATGGCTGGGGCACTCACCACCTCCTGTGAACCAGACAACTCATGAACAAGACTCTCTCGGTCGCACACAGTCAGCATATGGAAGTGAAAAACCAATCTAACCGCACACGTCATGTTTATGTTCCGTAAAGGCTGTGAGTCTAAGTATATAGCTACACATTTGCAGATAGAACCCCCCTGTTCAATAACCCCCCTCAGGAGATATTAACCCATGATTCCTTATTAAGATAAAAAGAGTCCCACTGGGACCCTACCTGGTTTCGTTAACATTACATTCACATATCGAAATAAAATGAACCAATCTTACCGGACTCAAGTGTGACAGATAGTAGCCTCGCTTCTGACATGGACTTGAGTGAAGAAAGGAAGGCAGCAAAACTCGTCAACGCTGATTACCAAGGAGCTGTAAATATGAGTCTGGATGGGTTCACAGGAAAACTCTCCCTGCATCTCCGGACTCTAACTTTCATCCATGCTCTCACTGTGAAGCTGACAGATTACTTAAAACTCCAGTCCAATTGTGAAGAGTACTACCCTCCATGAAAGACTATCTCGAACTTCTGACACTTCTCTGTCAACCTCCTGTGACGAAAGGCAAAGAATGACTGGGGGATGAGGGAAGTGGGGGAGGTATTTAAGCCTTTGGCTGGGGTGTCTTTGCCTCCTCCTGGTGGCCTGGTTCTGTATTTCCCAAAAGTAATAGCTGTCGACTCTTCCCTTTTAAGAAGAAAATAAGGTTATGGAGAATTTGTGGTTAGGGGTGCGGGATTGACTCAGTCAGGTTTTGGTTACATTGGTGGGATTGGGTCAACATGGATTTGTGGACATTGGATAAAATTGCTCAACCTCAGTTCTATTTATTAGTTACCATTTTTTACCTTAACTTTGTTGTATTTATGCCGAATTCTCCACAAAATCCTGAGAAATGTCTGTCATTTGTAATTATTTGTGAGCTTACACAATCTATGTATAAAACTAATAGAGTTTCTGTTCATATCAATCATCTTTTATTTTTGTCATTTGGAATAACTAACAATTAAAAAGGATTTTATTTGAATTTTTTTTTAAGGTAAACTCTAATGGTATGAAATTGTGCCATTGTTAGATGGTGCCAGGAGAGAGATGCCTTTGTTATTTATGTGTCATTTTTTGCTGATCTTTTGTTACAATGATTTATATAACATTTCAATGTTTAGCCTATGTGTTGAGAAATAACATCAATAATATTTGTGCTGATCACAGGTTTATTTTCAAAAAGAGGTGGAGCAGCTACTTTATAATGTAGATCAGATAAGAACAAATTAAAATTGCTAATGGCTAAGCATAATGTTGCATTGGACTGACCCAGTACTTTTTTTATTCCTGAGGATTTTCTTAAAGTTAAAAGAAAAAAAAAAGTTAAATAAAATGGAACATTTTTATTTTTAATTATACTATCAGAAACATATATGCCTTGCACTTCTTTTATTAAAATAGTGGAATGAAATGTTTGACATTAATCATTATGAGATATACAACATTGCCCCAGTGTTCCATCTGTCTCTGCATTACAGTCTTTGGCCTCTAGTTATCAAGCCGTCAACCTCAAATACGCTGGAATTCCGCAGCGTATTTATGGCGAGGCTGATTTGCCTAAGTTATCAAGCCCTACACACTGGCAAAAGTAGAATTTAGTGACGTAAGCTTCGATCCGCCGGACTCAGTCCGACACAGATCGATTCTTACGTCACTCCAGATGTTCCGAACACAAGTTCGGCACAATCTGACTACTTTTGCTAGTTATCAAAAAACTAGCAGATACGCTCGGCACTTTTCCAGCCCAGCGTACCTGGTTTTCAATCCGCCGCCCTGGAGGTGGTGGATCCCATAGGAATCAATGGGAGTCTGACCATAGCGAAAGTTCATGTTTGCTGCTGCCCGACATCCCATTGATTCCTATGGGAGATGTCTGCACCTTACACCCTAACATGTACCCCGAGTCTAAACACCCCTAATCTGTCCCCCCCCTACACCGCCGCAACTAAATAAAGTTATTACCCCCTAAACCGCCGTTCCCGGACCCCGCCGCCACTCTAATAAATATGTTAACCCCTAAACCGCCGCTCCCGGACCCCGCCGCCACTCTAATAAATATGTTAACCCCTAAACCGCCGCTCCCGGACCCCGCCGCCACTCTAATAAATATGTTAACCCCTAAACCGCCGCTCCCGGACCCCGCCGCCACCGACATAATACCTATTAACCCCTATCCTGCCCCCCTACACCGCCGCCACCTATAATACATTTATTAACCCCTATCCTGCCCCCCCTACACCGCCACCACTATAATAACATTATTAACCCCTAAACCTAAGTCTAACCCTAACCCTAACACCCCCCTAACTTAAATATTAATTAAATACATCTAAATATTATAACTCTTATTAACTAAATTAATCCTATTAAAAACTAAATACTTGCCTTTAAAATAAACCCTAATATAGCTACAATATAAATAATAATTATATTGTAGCTATCTTAGGATTTATTTTTTATTTTACAGGCAACTTTCAATTTATTTTAACTAGGTACAATAGCTATTAAATAGTTATTAACTATTTAATAGCTACCTAGTTAAAATAAAGACAAATTTACCTGTAAAATAAAAACTAACCTAAGTTACAATTACACCTAACACTACACCATACTTAAATAAATTATTCATATTTAAAACTAAATACTTACCTGTAAAATAAACCCTAGGATAGCTACAATGTAATTAATAATTACATTGTAGCTATTTTAGGATTTATATTTATTTTACAGGTAACTTTGTATTTATTTTAGCTAGTTAGAATAGTTATTAAATAGTTATTAACTATTTAATAACTACCTAGCTAAAAGAAATACAAAATTACCTGTAAAATAAATCCTAACCTAAGTTACAATTAAACCTAAGACTTCGGCCGCTGCGGTTGTCCTCTTCTGTTCCATCGGTGGTCGGCTGGCTGAAGATGGCTAAAGGTAGGATGATCTTCAGGGGGTAGAGTTAGGTTTATTTAAGGGGGGTTTGGGTTAGAGTAGGGGTGTGTGGGTGGTGGGTTTTAATGTTGGGGGTTTGTATTTTTATTTTACAGGCAAAAAAGCTGTTTTCTTTGGTGCATGCCCCGCAAAAGGCCCTTTTAAGGGCTGGTAAGGTAATAGAGCTGGTAACTTTTTAATGTAGAATAGGGTAGGGCATTTTTTTTATTTTGGGGGGCTTTGTTATTTTATTAGGGGGCTTAGATTAGGTGTAAGTCACTTAAAATTGTTGCAATATTTCTTAAATGTTTGTAACTTAGTTTTTTTTATTTTTGTAACTTAGTTTTTTTATTTTTTGTACTTTAGTTAGTTTATTTAATTGTATTTAATTGTAGTTATTTGTAGGTAATTTATTTAATTAATTTAATGATAGTGTAGTGTTAGGTTTAATTGTAACTTAGGTTAGGATTTATTTTACAGGTAATTTTGTATTTCTTTTAGCTAGGTAGTTATTAAATAGTTAATAACTATTTAATAACTATTCTAACTAGCTAAAATAAATACAAAGTTACCTGTAAAATAAATATAATTCCTAAAATAGCTACAATGTAATTATTAATTACATTGTAGCTATCTTAGGGTTTATTTTACAGGTAAGTATTTAATTTTAAATAGGAATAGTGTAGTGTTAGGTGTAATTGTAACTTAGGTTAGTTTTTATTTTATAGGTTAATTTGTCTTTATTTTAACTAGGTAGCTATTAAATAGTTAATAACTATTTAATAGCTATTGTACCTAGTTAAAACAAATTGAAAGTTACCTGTAAAATAAAAATAAATCCTAAGATAGCTACAATATAATTATTATTTATATTGTAGCTATATTAGGGTTTATTTTAAAGGTATTTAGTTTTTAATAGGATTAATTTAGTTAATAAGAGTTATAATATTTAGATGTATTTAATTAATATTTAAGTTAGGGGGGTGTTAGGGTTAGGGTTAGACTTAGGTTTAGGGGTTAATAATTTTATTATAGTGGCGGCGGTGTGGGGGGGCAGGATAAGGGTTAATAAATGTATTATAGTGGCAGCAGTGTAGGGGGGGCAGGATAGGGGTTAATAAATTTATTATAGGTGGCGACGGTGTAGGGGGGGCAGATTAGGGGTTAATAAGTTTAATATAGGTGGCGGCGGGGTCCAGGGGTGGCGGTTTAGGGGTTAAACAATTTATTTAGTTGCAGAGGGATCCGGGATCAGCAGGATAGGGGTTAATAAATTTATTATAGGTGGCGGCGGTATAGGGGGGGCAGGATAGGGGTTACTAGGTATAATGTAGGTGGCGGTGGGCTCCGGGAGTGGTGGTTTAGGGGTTAATACATTTATTATAGTTGCGGCGGTGTCCGGGAGCGGCGGTTTAGGGGTTAATAACTTTATTTAGTTGCGGGGGGCTCCGGGGGCGCCGGTATAGGGGTAGAACAGTGTAGTTTAGTGTGGTTGCTTAGTGACAGCTTGTCAATAAAGCTGTCAAAAAGCCGAAGAGCAGCGAGATCGGATGAGTGATAACTATCACAGTCCGCTGCTCATGGCCCCGTACTTGGTGCGCGGCCTTTTGACAGATTTATTGATAACTTTGGCGAGATTATTCAGGTCCGCGGCGGCGATGGTAGGTGAGCTTAGGCGGGCGTATTGGGGCCGGCGATGGCAGGTAAGTAGACACATTGATAACTAGAGGCCTTTAGCTCTATATATTCATTTTTTACTTGAACTGTAATGTAGTTGATTCTCAGCATTTGCTAATTGAGCACATAGCGACAGTTTTTAGCAGACAATGAAATGTAATTCTAAGAACATTGTATGCATCTCAGATGTAGTTTAAAAATTCCCACATATGCACATTGAAATACATATTTTCCCACAAACACACACACCTCAAAAATTTGCGTGCCTCTTGTAATCTAGCCCTACATAAAGTAACTGTTTAAAATATATTTAAAACACTTATTTCTAATAGCAGCATTTGCATGCTTAATTGCTGATATGCAAAATGTCTCTTTAAGAGCATTTACAATTTATATTTCTTTATCAATTTGTTTTGTAGTCCAGGAACATACAATTTGAAGTCTCCTGAGAATTGTATCTACTTTGCTGGGGCCAATTAGGAATATAAAAAATTATGGTGTATAATATTGCAAGGACAAATTTCTAGGATTAAGCCCTCTCTGGGCAGTAGAAAAAATTATTCGGGCCTATCTATCAAGCTCTGTATGGAGCTTGAAGCCCCGTGTTTCTGGCGAGCCTTTAGGCTCGCCAGAAACACCAGTTATGCTCCATAACCTCCATAACCGCTGCTCCATAACCTGTCCACCTGCTCTGAGGAGGCGGACAGACATCGCCGCAATTCAACCCGATCGAATACGATCAGGTTGATTGACACCCCCCTGCTAGCGGCCAATATCTGCAGGGGGGCGGCGTTGAACCAGCAGTTCACAAGAGCTGCTGGTGCAATGCTGAATTCAGCGAGGTCTGTCGGACATGATCCGCAATGTCGGATCATGTCCAATAGGCCTTTCATAAATAGGCCCCAAAGTATATTGTATTTATTAATATACATAAATAAAAATTGTATAGGTAATTTTGAGTTGAATATTGCTTTAAAACAAAAATCTAGAAAAAAAACCCCTGCAGATTAGTGCACACAAATTAGAAACAGATTTTTATTGAACTTGGCTCAGTTAGTTTTAATACAATTATATTATTTCAATAAATTAAATATATTGTGTAATAATAGTAAAAAGCAAAGCAACAATTCCCTTGGTTAGTTTGTTTCTATCTCCCTGGGGCCATGTGGTCATTTAAAAAGAGATTACTTTGAAATTTCCATGCAATGCATATGCTACATGATCACTTTGCAGTTGATCTGGTTTAGTACTTGGAACCAAAACCAATTAGATAAGCAAATCACAGCAGCAACAGAAATCTGACAAAAATATGTTTGCTATGAATCCTGGGAGTTTATGCTTTGTATAACCATTTAAAAGTAATTATTTAATTATTATTTTTTTTTAATTATGTTATGGTATCATTGTATTTATTTAAAAGTAACAGCAGAATAGAAAAGAATAGAACATTACACTTGTATGTTAACTCATTGTTTTTAATGAAGAGTGATGGTTATCCAGCCATCGCCCTGCTTAACCTAATTACCACTGGCAGTTTCGCCTTTCATCACCAAGGTGTTTTCCACTGCACAGCGTCAAGCTAATCTTCCTCATGCTTAGCGCGCATGTCAAGCTTATCCAGCTTTGCAATCAATGTTACTTGGAAGGACATTGGTCTAAAGTGTCATTCAAAACATGTTTACCAGTTATGTAATATTATTATTTTTTTTTATTTCCAAAACATTCTAAATATATTGACTTATATCAGTACTTGACAAATATTTTTCAAGAAATAATAATAGGTGTAGAGCTTATTATTATTGTGAATTTACCCAAAGTTGAACACTTTTTTTTGTTATAGGGATATTCTAATGAAAAAATTACATTAATATTATTGACTTATTCATTAGAGCCTGCAATTTTTTCATTAGTGTCTATTGCTTACTATGGGCCAGATTACACGTGGTGTGGTAACTACATTTTTTGCTTGAGCTAACTGAACGTAAAGTAAAATTTTAACGTGGCCAGGTTAGCAGGTGTATTACAAGTTGAAAGCAAAAAGTGCACAAAATACGATGCTTGTCAACTTCAGAATTTTGGATACCATGACCGTGTTAATTTCTACTCCCCGTAGACTTCAATGGGGTGCATTAGACCAACAGCGCTGAACCCAAAAGTAGTTATGAATATTTTATTCACATTCTGTAGATAGAAAGATCAACCTCCTCTCATTAATATCCCCCCATGCCACTGTTTATCCAATAAACAAAGGAAAATATATCCTATGGTTCATTTTCCTACATTAATAAAATATAGGTGCCATTAAAAAGAAGCAAATATTTATATTGGTCTCCTTTGGTGATACGGTATGTTATAAAGGGCATATAGTATAATGACTCCTAATGATACTCTACTCTAGAGGCTGAGTATCCACATTACAATATAGCAATATTTGCTCTTTATCCAGCCACCTTCACATAGCCCTTCTAACAAACACATTTGCTACCAGTTTTGTTTACTACTTGCCGTCAATAAATTATATATATCCCTATATTTATCTATACACTATTGGCTATTCCCAATCAGACATTACATAAGGCTTCTTCTTTCTAATAGTCCCCTTCCCCTTTACAATTGAACACTTTTCTATATCCACTAATTCTATATAAATGCAATTGATGATTATCATACTTTATGGCAAAGAATGAGTTTGTTAGATATTTTGCAAAACATATGAAAACTTTGAGGTTCACTGTTTGCAATTACAAAATGTTTCATACTATGTTCACCACGATTTGTTTTCTTGGTTGTTTGAAGTGTCTCAATGTCCATATGTAATTTGTTCATTATGTATTATGTCTACTTTCTCTGAATCTCAATAAAAATATATTTACAACTCTAAGGTGCACTTCTTACACTATCTGCCACAACTACTCCTAAACATACAAAAAACAGCTTGGCAAACACTCCTTTTGATGCAGCCTATTGCCCTATTATTACCAATCCCACAAACCTCATCAGTGGAGTACAAATGAAATATGTCTCATAGTTACCCTCCACAATTTAAAGCAACACAAATCTTAAAATATTATTTTATGCCTGTACATGGTTTTACCACAGTGCTTTAACATGTTTACGTATACTACAGTTATTTATATGTGTAATTTAGAATTTATGTGTTTACTAGTAAATTTGTTGTTATCTCACATAGGGGGAACCTGTTGAAGTTGCCTATATGACAAGCCTATAAACATGACAAACACACTCTGAGTGTGTTTCCGACCCCACTGGGCAAATTCAACAGTGTCTACTCAGAATGTATAGTATGGTTACATTAAATTTTATAGCTTTATTTAATTCAAATACTTTATACTACACGTTTTTGAATGATGGTATTTCTATGACTATTCCTTTCTCATTTTTGTTACCTCATGTTTGAGCAATTTCTGTGTTCTTATAGAACAGGATCGCACTGCACATCTTTAAGGAACATTGATCAAATTATCTCTTTTCTTTTCCTCACAAATCATTATTTGCTGACTAAAATCCTTATATTTCACACATTTGAACACTGAACAACGCCCACCTATTCACTTCATCACATTTTAGTATTAGACAGACGTAGCGGCCACCCTAATACATTTATTCTCATCTTCCTCTCTTCCCTATCCTTCCCCTTCCTCGAAGCGACCTAATCTACCCTTATAAAAATACCAATTGACAGATTTGCCTATATATATATATATATATATATATATATATATATATATATATATATATATATATATATATATATATATATATATATATATATATATATATATATATATATATATATATATATCTAACTACCTGTTTCCCGCCCCCCACCACATAATGAGCCTCCTTCACTAGAAGGACTACCAACACAGTTTATCTTGTCTATACCGCAACCCTAGCCCCTCCTTTAATACTCTCAATCTATAAAAAAGTGTTGACTCTATAACTTTCTACTTTTTTTTTTCTTTCCCCCCAATCCCCTCCCTCATACATCATGTCCCTGACATGCACGTCTCACAATGTCAGAGGCCTCAATCAATACCACTAACAAAAGAAGTAGACTCACAAGATATCTCTCCCACTCTAAATCCCAGATAACATTTCTCCAAGAGACACATTGGATTGAAGGATCCACTATACCTCTAAAATCCAAAACATACCCTGTTATAGAAACAGCTTCTTTTTTGGGTAAATCCAGAGAAGTAGTGATATTAATTCACAAAAACATCCTATACGAAAAACTAGATATACATGCGGATCCCCAAGACCGGTTCATAATTGTGGCTGCAAGCTAGATAATGTCCCCTACACTCTTGTGTGCTATTATGTCCACAATTCAGGTCAAATTAAGTCTCTGAGAAAATTCTTATGACTCAACAGCGATAAACACTAAGCGCCTGCTAACTACAGACTTCTTGCTTTGGTGTGTTGACACCTAGTTGTCAACTGTGAAATAGAGGGTTTAATAAGACATATACCAAAGCGCCACCCTGGTGGAGGCTGGGTCTGAATAAGGCAATGTATAAAATTAATACCAAGAAGTTACAATGGTCATAAAATACAATTTATTAAACAAATGAGTTTAAAAACGAATAAGTATAAAACATGGATCCATGTGAATCAGGTTATACAGCAATATAAAAACACAATTTAAAATGCAATTAAGTACAATAGCATTAAAGCAAGTGGACCTGCGGGGTTCCAAATGTCTATTAACAAATACTTTTATATTAAATCCTGGAGCTAAACAGTGTTGCTGGTAATGACAATGCAGACAGTCGCAAATGGTCAAAAAAGTCAAATATAATAAAGCACACAATATGATCTCTGATTATGTGTTTAACATATGAGTGAAAAATCAGCAAAACACGATGCAAATATATAACAGTGCAAAGTGGAAGCAAGTGGTAAAATCAATGTGTGTTAAAAGTCAAATATCCAAATGAGTTGGCAAAGAAAAAACAAATAAAAAGCAAAGTCAAAGCTAAAAGTTCATAAAGTGAAAAATCTGTGAGTGATGTGATGTCCTTTGATAAATACTGCGTATGATCAGTTCTCAAAAAAGAAAGAGGTAAAGTGTCCCTTGTAATGGAAAAAGTGTCCCTTAGAGTAGAAAAAGATGATGTGTCTCTTTAAGCAGAAAAAATGATATGTCCCTTTAAATGAAAAAATGGTGTAAAGTAATGTGAAAAAATTGAAAAAATTTTGAAAAAGTGATAAGGTATCCCAGCTTCAATAATGTGTGTCGGTAACAGCTTCCATATTCTGTGTGAAGGTGTTGTGTGATTTTATTTAACGAATAGGAAGTTTCAAACAATATTTCTGAACAATCCTTCTGTTAAAGGAAAAGTATAATGGTATAGATCACTTTAACAAAGGTATATATTTGAAGATATCCTTATCAGTCGACGCGTTTTGGTCTCACGGTGACCTTTATCAAGCTAG
Source organism: Bombina bombina (assembly GCF_027579735.1). Taxonomy (NCBI): domain Eukaryota; kingdom Metazoa; phylum Chordata; class Amphibia; order Anura; family Bombinatoridae; genus Bombina; species Bombina bombina. The sequence goes on along the minus strand of NC_069502.1, from coordinate 542,701,296 downwards.
ATAATGTCCCCTACACTCTTGTGTGCTATTATGGCCACAATTCAGGTCAAATTAAGTCTCTGAGAAAATTCTTACGACTCCTATCAGTGCATAAAACAAAAAATTTTGCTCCTGGCGGGAGACTTTAATATGCTCCTGGACACCACACTATATAGACCCTCCCCCAAACATAGGCCTTGTGACTCTCCTTCTATTAGGACTGCTAAGCAGTTTAATAATTTACTAGCTCAGTATAATCTTTTTGATGTCTGGCGCTCCCTCCATCCCACCTCCAGAAAGGTGTCCACAATACCTATACGAGAATTGATCATATTTTCTGTGAACCAACTCTCCTAGATTGCATATGATCTATACACATGCCCAACTGCACCTGGTCGGACCACTCCCATGTTCAGATGACTCTCAGCTCTCCTAACACAATGTCTTCCAGGCCCACCTGGAAGATGCCTAAATTTCTTCTAACCTCCCCAATTGATGTTCAACACCTACAAGAGGAAATTGAACACTTTTTAGCAATTAACAATAATGGCTGGGTTAATGACTACTGTCTCTGGGGTGCTTTAAAGGCATACACCAGGGGTTTACTAATCAAACTTAGAGCCGAACACAAGAAAAAACTAAGAGGCACTCTAGCGCAACTACACGTACAACTCCGCAACTTAACCTCCAATCACATAGACACATTAGATCCTAAGATATTAACCCATCAAATTACAAATTGAATTCCTAGAAACAAAAAGAGTCCAATTATAGTTGTAAACGCTGAAACAAGCCATTTAAGCCAAGGGAAACAAAGCTGACCGCTTGCTAGCTAATAAATTGCGACAACGTACAGCAGAAGCCCGCATTCCTTACATTAAAACTCCAGATGGCATAGTCCACTTACCAGCTGATATTGGCAAAAGATTCGCCAAATACTACTCCACTTTGTACAATTTAGGACACTCCCCAGACACCCTCCCCCAAACTACAACAGACATTAAAAAAATCCTAGACTCACTATCTTTGCCAACTTTAACCAATGACCAAAGAGAACTTCTAGAGACATATTTATCAAGCTCTGTATGCAGCTTGATGCCCTGTGTTTCTGGAAAGCCTTAAGGCTTGCCGGAAACACAAGTTATGAAGCAGCTGTCTAAAGACCACTGCTCCATAACATGTCCGCCTGCTCTGAGGCGGCGGACAGACATCGCCACACATCAACCCGATCGAATACGATTGGGTTGATTGACACCACCTGCTAGTGGCCAATTGGCCGTGAATCTGCAGGGGGCGGAATTGCACCAGCAGTTCACAAGAACTGCTGGTGCAATGATAAATGCCGACAGCATATGCTGTCAGCATTTATCGATGTGCAGCGGACATGATCCGCAATATCGGATCATGTTCACTCGCACAATGATAATTCGGCCCCCTAGACTGCCCTTTCAGTGTAGAAGAAGTGTCTGCGGCCATCAAGTCTCTAAAATCTCACAAAGCCCTACTTTATAAAAAAATCAATTTATATGTTTCCCCTATACTAACTAGAGTATTCTCGGCAGCAAGACGTACAGGAAATCTCCCTCCTGAATTTCTAGAAGCGAACATAGTTACCATCCCGAAACCAGGAAAAACAACTATTGTTTGTGAAAATGTTCATCCCATATCCCTAATTAATACTGACATGAAGTTACTGGCCAAATTCTTGGCTGCTTTACTGAATCAAGTTCTCCCCTCATTAATAGATTGGGATCAAGTTGGATTCACACTAGGGAGAGAAGGCCTCAACAATACAAGGCGTATTCTTAACATAAAGCCAAAATACAAGGAATCCTCTGTACAACACTAGCACTCGACGCCAAAAAGACTTTCAACAGAGTTAATTGGAACTATTTTTTGAGTTCTTAATTAAATTTGGTCTTCCCTCACACTTTTGCACATGTGTTAGAGCATTATACTCTTCTCCCTCAGTGTCTATGTCAGGAACTGGTAAGTGGAACTCAATTTGCAGATTTCACAAGGAAATAGTTTTTTTTTGTATCACAAACGCTTAGAAGCACATGATTCAAGTGTTCCCTCTGGAGAGAGCTAGTGAGTTTTATTAATTCCTTATTAAGTGGGAGAGAGGAAAATGGTATTTGATAACCTGCAACAGCACTTGCATAATACTCTCCTTGAAGGAAAAACAATATGATTGCCTCTACACAGATTAGCTGAGATTTGCAAGTCTCTTATTTAGTAATGTAACAGCCGGTACACAGGTGCTCTGAGATTCACAAGTCACAGATATAATAATACAGTCTCTGGGTTAATCAATGCTCAGCAGGACTCTGAGTAATACTTTATAGCAACAGATTGACACAAGAGTTTAACTTGTAACAGCAGGGATACGGTTATTGTAGAGAAAAATGAAGGAAGAAGATTACTCACTCTGTGGTGGCTTGCTCAGCTGCTGGTTGATTCACTTCCAGAGCAGTTAGTGATTTTAAAAGCCAAAGTGGGAGGAGTTTTACTCCGGTTTCAGTTCAGTCTCCACAGGTACAAACACAAGCAAAATAGATTGTACAGTTGATGCAGATCTCTGAGGAAGATAAATCAAATGAGGAATTTGCTTATGAAGAGGTTATACCTTTACAGTGAGATGTGGAGCTGTAAGGAAGAAGTTAGCTTTGGTGCAGCAGCAGTTGTGACCCGTCTTATTGTCTGTAAGTAAAGTTGTTCCTTGATGCTGCAGGAGATTTCTTGTAAAAGAGGATCTTTAACTCTTGGTGAGAGCTTGCAATTTCTTTGTTCCAAATATGGTGTATAGGAATACAAGTAGGTAGCTTAGGTAGGGATATCAGCAAACAGCTAGACATACACAAAATACTATGCAGTGAATACTGGGAGTTCAGCCTACATAAAGGGATTGTGGGCAGGGTCAGGTGAAAAAGACTTAAAGATACAGATCCAATACCAGATTGTTACAGTCTATTAGAGGACTAGGATTTTATTCCCCCTCCTTCCCCATCACAAATGTAACAAGGCAGGGGTGTCCCCTGTCCTCCCTAATATTTGCGTTAGTAATGGAACCTTTAGCAGAAGCTATCAGAACAAATATAGATATCAAGGGAGTGGAGATTTCTGGAGTACAACAAAAATACGCACTCTTCGCTGATGATTTAACCACATTTCTAGGTGACCCATCTCACTCTCTCCTGCCCTCTTTAAGCGCTTAAAATTTTGGACAAATCAGCTACTCTAAGTTAAATGTTAACAAAACAGATACCTATACTATAAACCTCCCAGATAGAGAGTTTGCGACACTTAAAAAAATATACACATTCAATTGGTCACAACAGAGAATCAAACATCTAGGAGTCTTTCTGTCCTGTAATATTTCCACGATAATTGAATCCAACTTCTACCCACTCATACAGCAATTTCAAAAAAGTACTGAGGGATGTAATGTTTCCTGCATATCTTGATTAGGCAGAATAGCCGCCTTTAAAATTACCCTTCTCTCTAAGCTTACATACCTTTTTTGGATCCCTCCCTATTCCTATACCTAAATCCCTAATAGGCAAGTTTCAGCAAGTAAGCAATCGCTTTATTGGGAGGAACAAGCATCCAAGAGTGGCCACGAGAATTATGCAACAACTGATTCTAAGTGGGGGCGCTGGCTCCCCTAACTTGGCTCTATACCATGAAGCCTCTAGGCTAGCTCACATACTTCCCTGGAGCTCAGATTCTTGCAATAGCAAATGGTGGGTACTTGAACAGGCAACTCTTCCCAACACATTATCTCTATTTGATCTCATATGGTTACCTAAATATTCAAAATCACATTATCTTATTTGCCTTACGGTTGTGGGATAGAGTTTGGTCATTACCGCAGATTGACCCTCACCCATTCATTCCTTCTCTAGCTTGCTAAGGGCCCTTAAAGACTCACACCCATCCCTGTGGCATGATTGTGGCATCAACTATATTGCTGACCTTTTCCCCAATGGTAGACTGATCACTCTTCCACAATTTAACACATCCTACAATCCCCCACAACTCTTAAGGTTCGAGTTTTGGAGACTCTGCAGTTTATTAAAATCTTGGGGATTTCTTGTCCAACCTTTATGTAAGCTAACTAACTGGAAAAAAAGATGGATGAAACCATGAAAAAAGTCCCAAAAGCACTATTGATCTCATACAGAGACCTGCTCAATCCTCCTGTATTTTATAAATCGGCCTACATCATATCTTAGGAAAAAACACTTCAGTTTCATGCTGATCAGGACAAGTGGTCTAAAGCTATTTTGCACACCAGGCAAGCTCTTCATTGCATTACTTTATTGAAATTGTTCCTTAAAGTATGCACTCAATGGCATCTCACGCCTATAAGACTTTTAAAAATCTTGCCCATAAACTTCCCTTTATGCTGGAGGGGGTGTGGCATGGTGGGGGCACCAGCACTCATTTGGTGGAAATGCCCAGTACTAAAGCCTTTTTGGAACTTACTTGTTAGTAAATGCACCAGCTTAGACCCCCTACTAAGGTGTATCCCATAAACAATCCTATTTCATTTACACATAAAGTCCACCTCAACTCCCAAAGTTCTACTCTGCATCTACTTATTCATGGTGGTCAAATTATCCATAGCCAGGCTCTGGAAGCAATCAACACTTCTTTTGTGGAGAGTTGTCATTAGAACAATGAGCTATAAAGAAATTTTGGTGATCTCAATTTTTACCCATAACAATAAACTAAAACTACATTGCCAAATCTAGGTCGAATGGGAACTGATTCAATAATTTTATAGGCCATCTGACGTGTTGGAACAAATACATTGCTCCTATGCAAAAACCCTTCCCTTCTCCATTAAAGGGAGAGTATACACTCATATTCATATAACTGCATGCAATAGACACTACTATAAAGAATAAGAGGCACAGACACTGATATAAAAATCCAGTATAAAACTGTTTAAAAACTTACTTAGAAGCTCTCAGTTTAGCTCTGTTGAAAAGGTAGCTGGAAAGCCCACTGCAATTGGGAAATAAGACCCCCCCTCCCCCTTCTTTTGCATATGAAAATACCCTTTACACAAACAAGAGCAAGCTGGAGTAGGTAGCTGACAGTATTCTCATAAAACTTTGGGGTTTGGTTAGGAGTCTGAAAATCAGAGCAATGTTATTTAAAAATAAGTAAAACTATTAATTTTTTAAAAAAACAAAAAACTTTATGGGCTATATGAATAGATCTACAAAACATTTATGCAAAGAAAAAATGAGTATATAATGTCCTTTAACTCTTTTCCCTTTTTTTTCTCTCCTTTCTTCTTCCTCTCTTACCTATTTCAATATGACTAATCAACACTAGTTACCAGTTGAGTTTTAAACTTTAAATTTAATTTTTTTTCCCTCCACTTACACAGTACATATCTTTGCTCATGCACAATAAACCTTGTTTCATTGCATTATGGCTTCTGTACTGCCATATTAATTGACCATGCTTGTATTCTTATTAATATTGCTCATTGATGTATTCCCTAAATGCATCGGTTCTCTTTTGTTTGATTGTAATGCTTATGGTAATTCTCTAAAAAAAAATATTTATAAATATATATTTATTAGCACTATTGTGCTCTATCCGCTAATAGTGCTTTTATTTTTGTACTCATATTCCATATTCCAGCGTCCAGATGTTATAGGGCACCATAGACTTTTAAAACCCTTACATAATAGACTTTTATGGGAGCCCCCTGACTTAAGTGCTAAGCTGAAGGTGTGCTGAGCCTAAAGTCAAATTGTGGAGTTCTTCACTATCTTTTAAACTAAAATTTTCTATTCAGAGATAAGTTTAAAACACTGTAAAATGCATACACATACATACTGTACATATGTGCACACACATACCCATATATGCAGACACACATACACATACATACTGTACATATGTGCACACACATACACATACACATATATGCAGACACACATACACATACATACTGTACATATGTGCACACACATACACATACCCATATATGCAGACACACATACAAATCATACAAATACACACACATACACATATACACCTTTTAGCCCTTTACAGTCTAGTTGAATACCTTGTCACTGAATCATTGTGGACTTTTTTCAATAATACATTTTTACTTTGTATTAAATATTTATACTGTACATATGATTTTTATACTTTATTTTACTATATTATACATGTGTTTTGTTATGCATATATCTCTATTTTAGGTTGCACTCAATCACAACACTTAAAGGGACAGTCCACTTCATTTTTTTATTGTTTAAAAAGATAGATAATGCCTTCACTATCCATTCCCCATCTTTGCATAGCCAACATAGTTATATTAATATACTCTATAAGCTATAAGTTTGTCTGTTTCTAAGCTCCTGCAGGCTGCCTCTTATCTCAGTGCTTTTTTAAAGTTTTTTACAATCTTGCACTACAACCAGACAGTGCTAGTTTAAATGATAATGGGTTTACAAGAACTAGCACTAATTGGCTAAAAAAAAGCTTTAAAAAAGCACTAAGATAAGGGGACAGTCTACAGAGACTTAGATACAAAGTAATTATAGAGGTAAAAAGTATATTAATATAATAGTGTTGGTTATGCAAAACTGAGGAATGGTTAATAAAGGGATTATCTATTTTTTTAAACAATAATTTTCAAGTAGACTGTCCCTTTAACTCACCACTTTTAACATGAGCAATAAAAGTGCACCCCTGTGCTATCCAAGTTTTTCTGGTAAAATATTTTTACCATTCCGTTATGGTACCAGATTCTTATCTCAGGGTTGTGCAAAGGATAACACACCATGCGCTATTGTTTGGGCTCCACTTGTAATCAAACCCACATCATTTCATACATGCATGTTTGTGTGAATTTGTATGCAATCATTGTAGGGCTACATTGATAGTTATAGAACCTCAGCAGGCTGACAGCCCTGTTTAAGCAGAGGCAAGTTAGCAATAAAAGGCCACTCTCAAGCTGAGAAAAATAAATCCCCAGTGGCAAAGGATCGTTTTTGTATTTTGTTTACTCAAAATTTACACCCACTAACTTAGCAGCTTGCCTCTGTACTTCACACTAATTTATAAGTATCACTTTATGAACTCTCTGTAGCTCTGCTGTTTTATTACTTAAAAATACAGTGGTCCCTCTCCCCCCCCACTTGTGTGTGTGTGTGTGTGTGTCTCTCTCTATCTATCTATCCATCTCTCTCCTTATGTGTTGTTCTCCCCCATGGTCTCTTTCTCTCTCTGTCTCTCTTCCTCCCCCTCTGACTCTCTCATCCCTTATGTGTCTCTCTAACCCTCTGTGTGTGATTGTGTGTCTCTCTCTCTAACCCTCTGTGTGTGATTGTGTCTCTCTTTCTCTCTCTCTAACCCTCTGTGTATGATTATGTCTCTCTCTCTTTCTCTCTCCCTAACCCTCTGTGTGTGATTGTGTCTCTCCCTTTCTCTCTCTCTAACCCTCTGTGTATAATTGTGTCTCTCTCTCTTTCTCTCTCTCTAACCCTCTGTGTGTGATTGTGTCTCTCTCTCTTTCTCTAACCCTCTGTGTGTGATTGTGTCTCTCTCTTTCTCTCTAACCCTCTGTGTGTGATTGTGTCGCTCTCTCTCTTTCTCTAACCCTCTGTGTGTGATTGTGTTTCTCTCTCTCTTTCTCTCTCTCTCTCTCTCTCTCTCTCTCTCTCTCTCTCTCTCTCTCTCTCTCTCTCTAACCCTCTGTGTATGATTGTGTCTCTCTCTCTCTTTCTCTCTCTCTAACCCTCTGTGTGTGATTGTGTCTCTCTCTCTTACCCTCTGTGTGTGATTGCGTGTCTCTCTCTCTAACCCTCTGTGTGATTGTGTCTCTCTCTCTATCCCTCTGTGTGTGATTGTGTCTCTCTCTCTCTAACCCTCTGTGTGTGATTGTGTCTCTCTCTCTCTCTCTCTCTCTCTCTCTATTTATTTCTCTCTCTCTAACCCTCTGTGTGTGATTGTGTCTCTCTCTCTCTCTTTCTCTCTCTCTAACCCTCTGTGTGTGATTGTGTCTCTCTTTCTCTCTCTCTCTAACCCTCTGTGTGTGATTGTGTCTCTCTCTTTCTCTCTCTCTAACCCTCTGTGTATGATTGTGTCTCTCTCTTTCTCTCTAACCCTCTGTGTTTCTCTCCCCCGTCTCGCTCTCCCTCTCCCCCCAAGTGCTTTTCTGTGTTTCTGTCTACCTTTTATTTATTTAATTAATTAATTGGTAGTGCCATCTGATGGTGTGGTTTTATTTAAAGGGGTGGGGTCAAGCGCCCCACCATCTTTAAATTTCACCAGCCGCCACTGGATCAAGACATTTTTATATTTACTGAATAATGAAAGAATCTATAAGCATAATTTGCAGCATTAAAGTAAAAAGTATGTTTTAAACATATTTTAATGGGCATGGATTTCTAGATCTCATAATTAGAGCAAGCATTTTATTATCTGGCAAGAGTTTCTGTTACAATCCTTTTAGACTAAAATCAGATGTTGACCAGTTTTCCAAGACACCATTTAAAGGGACATGAAACCCATATGAAACCAATTTACATCTAATATCTAATTGTCTTCATTCTTTTTATATCCTTTGTTGAAAATCATATCTAAATATGCTCAGTAGCTGCTGATTGGTGGCTGCACATAGATACCTCGTGTGATTGGCTCACCCATGTGCATTGCTATTTCTTCAACAAAGGATATCTAAAGAATGAAGGCGTATCCTAGCCACTGCCTCACCAGCCTCTGACGTCACCGCACGTCACTGATCCCCACGCTCCACTACACAGTAAAAAGGCTACAGAATTCCTTAAAAAGTATTCTTTATTGTAAATCTTCTTTAAAAACATATGTATATAATTTGGGAGTTCATTACATACAGTACATAATTGTTCACAAATAAGTTTACAGATCATTCCATATTCACAATTATAAGCAGTAGTGAATGGGGCAACTGTTTTATTGTATATACTTTTTCCTTGCCACTTTATTTTTTAAATAGTTTGCTATAATAGCCCCTGGCTCACCAGCTGAGCACCTCAAGTACCATCACTGCACCCAAGTGATAGGGACAGCCATTCCATTCCATGGGAGGCACTAGAATATGTTAGCAACAGTCCCCTATGACTGTCACTATGTGTAGTAGCCCACAATGCTTCCAGAAAGCTTTTTGCTCTCAGTTTGTTGACCTATTCTCAAATCACAGTTAAAGGGACACTGAACCCAAATGTTTTCTTTTGTGATTCAGATAGAGCATGCTATTTTAAGCAGCTTTCTAATTTACTCCTATTATCAAATTTTTTTCATTCTCTTGGTATCTTTATTTGAAAAGCAAGAATGCAAGTATAGATTTTGGTGAACAACCTGGGATGTTCTTGCTGATTGGTGGATAAATTCATCCACCAATAAACAAGTGCTGTTCAAGGTTCTGGACTTTCTTTTTCAAATAAAGATATCAAGAGAACAAAGAAAAATTCATAATAGGAGTAAATTAGAAAGTTGCTTAAAATTGCATGCTCTATCTGAATCACAAAAGAAAAAAATTTGGGTTCAGTGTCTCTTTAATCTTCAGTCTATGTAGTATGTCTATAAACACAATGCAACCGTATATACTCTACGTTTTATAAAAGACTTCCTTTATTGCAGTTCAAATAGAATTAAAAAAAATACACTACAATACAGATAAATATTATTTAATATACTTGGATTACAATAAAATAATTATTTGTACAAATATAGCATATCGTAGTTACATTATGTTTATACATTTGCTAAGAGAGAAACCTTCATTGCTTCATAGCATGGATTCAGTATTGTTAAAGGGCAAGAAATTCTGGCTAATCTAATAACGAGCTTGATAACAGGAGTTAAGAGGATGAAAGAACCATAGGGCACTGATAGCAAGAAGGGTCAAACTGCAGCAATACAGAAATAATAGACTGCAGGATACAATATGTAATAAAATAAAATAAGGTTGTAGCCGGCAGCATTTAATATACAGTTTATGGTCAGCAGGACACTATATAATATAAGTAAGTAAGCAGGATGGCCTTTCAGAGAGCAAAGTGCAGAGGCAGCAAATCAACTGGTATGCTTATAAAACTAAGATAGGTGCATGAACCATTGAGGTAGTGCACATGACTGTCTAGCAAGTCCTATTGGCTAGAGATGATAAACAGGGCAATACATTTGGTGGCCCCCCAGGTTTTCCAAGACCACATTAACAGCTTGTCAGGGTAAAGGTAAATTACATAATATATATATATATATATATATATATATATATATATATATATATATATATATATATATATATATACTAATATATATACGTAAATTAAATAATATAAAAAGGATGTGTGTATATATATGAAGCCGTCTATTTTATCAGATGTGCTGTAGAATAGAAATTCTGATGTCAGGATTTAACTCAAAATCCCCTACAAGATGAGAGCTGGGTGAATACACATTTATCAGGATTGGAAATCAGCATAGCCTTTTGAAGCACGACCCCTGCGGTGTGAGCACACAGACATTTTCCAAAAGAAACTGACTCAGTGACCATTCTCATTTGAATATATGCAGAGTTTTATGACTCTATGACATTTGGCCTGCCCAATTTAATACAGTCACTTAGAGGAATGTTGGGGAAGTAATTTTGACAGAGAACAGGATACAGGCCCATATATGGATTTCCTCCAAGGGAAATGCCGATCCGTCTGAAGAGAGATACAAACATTCTTCAAAGGAGCTGAAAATTGACAACTGCCTGCCAAGTGACTCAGGCTGTGTGACTGATAACATCAGAATACACGTGACACAGACATTGTGTCTGGGGTTAGAATAACATAGAGAAGACACATGGCTTACATTATGATTTCAAATCAACTGTAGTTAGATTTCAAATAAAATATACTAGGAAAATAAATACAAGACATACATATTTTGAAAGCATGAATATCTTAGCCTCTGTGTGTTTAAGAACATGAATAGATGTTTATGGACCTGAAGAGAAGTGATCATTAACATTTATTTTTATTTCAGATCTACATAAACAGGATTTATGTATTAAGGAAGAAATACACAGAAATGTCACATACTATATCTGGGTGAATGCAGTATATCAGGAGTTTTAAATACTACCAATCTGGAGATATAAAAATAAGCTGTTATTTACAAAGAAATGCCAGAATACTGATAAAATTATAATGCATTTTAAACTAATAATTAGCAGTGTTAAATTGCTTTAATATAATACAATGTTAATAATATAAAACATGATGTTTCATATCAAAACGATCAGGAAATTAATCTGATGCCGCTTCACCTATAATTAATATTGGGAGAGATTAATACAAGAAATGATGGCAGTTATTACATAGTTTAAAGAAATATTTCACTGGCTAAAAATGTTGGTTAAATGAATTTGTATGTATTGTCATGCTGCATTGTTTTTGTACTGTCTGTTGGTAATGCTGCCATCTGGTGTTATGTTGCGAGAACTACAGCCAGAAGGTTCTTTCTGGCTGTTAAAAATGAAATTTCCAAGGGCCAATCCGATTAGACTTCCCGGGTAACCAATGGGAAGGTCAGCTCCCGTAGTGCCACCCACATGATGTCATCAATGATTGAAAACATATATAAGTAAGCAAAAGAGAAATAGAGAGGAGGCTGTTTTAACTTTGGATGATATCTGCTGCTGGGCATTTAAAACCAATCTAAACAAGCTGACTACCTCCTTCTCATTGATTGCAAAAATTACTTATCTGTCTTCTGAGATGACCTAAAGACCGCTACGAATTGGTTCAAAATTGGTGAAGTATATTGTATTTTAAATTGGTAATCATAAGCCTAGGTATTGTTTAAATCTGTATCTGATTTGCTAAGTAAATCATCTGTGCAAGTTCTGATATTGTAATTTTGTATTAGGATTGCAGTTAAATAGCAGAACATATATATTATCCTATTGCTTAAATTAACACTGTAAATCATATTGCTGAATGTTTGTAACTGCTATTTTAGGTCTCATTGTAATATTTTAAATGCAGCTCTGAATGAAAGATGGGGTTTAAAGTAAATTGGCATGAGCTTTGCATAGCATATTTTAAATAGTTTTTGTTTTAACGCATATAATATTGACTCATATTCTAATCATTACAAATATGTACATATCAACATGTTCATAGTTATTTACTAATAATAAAGAATTCAGATATTTAGATTAATTTTATTGTCTTAGCAAATGTATGATTGCAGGTTTAGTTTAAAGGAAGATTGTTAAATATATTCCCTGCCATATACTTACACATTGTTTAGAGAATACTGCTAAGTTTTTCATAAATATACTGACAAGCTGACTACCATAACCTGTCCATTTGTACATACTCTTGCCTCAGTATTCAAGCTTACCAAAATGAACACAAGAATTAAGAATGGACTTGACCTTAAACTTGACCTCCATACTAAGAACAGTTGATACATATAACTTATTTTTAAAATAATAGAAACCATAGGGTATATGTGGTTCATCAGGAAGCTTGAACTGAGTTTTACGTTATATTTTTCAGAATTATAATGTTGCCATATGTTCATACCATGTGTATTTACATTTTTTATAAATAATTTGTGTCTAAGGAGTTGCAGTGGGATTGCAATACTGGTTGAATTCATTAACAATTTTCACTGAATTTAAAAAAAGTAAACATAAAAGAAATAAATATTTGGTTTTGGGTGTCCAAACTCTACAGAGTCTTATAATATTTCATATATTATTTAGTGTGTTTATTGTTCATTGTGATGCTGTAATGCAAATTTGGAAGATATATTGTTATCTTTTAAAGTGAGAAATAAAGCTGAGGTTATAATAAAAAGATGTATATGTTACATTATCCTCTTGTATTAATTTCAAAATAGCTGTCGCAAACAATCACTTATCCAACCAGACATTTGGTACAATAAACAATATCAGATTGATCACATGGTCGTCATTAGCACATGCTGTAATTCAGGGGTTAATTACATTCTATCAGTGATTTGCTCCCAAAATGGCGTTTCTTAGGTGATCGTAATGCAAAATTGATTATTTTGTTAAAAAACAGAAAACCTCCCAAAAAGCCTTTTTGTAAGTCAAGTACCTGTTTTAGAGAAAGTCAAGGTCTATTCAAGTAACCCCTTTGTTCCGTTTAAGGGAAATACTCCTTTACATATGTGACTTTAACCTATTGTAATCTGAATCTATCCTCACCCCTGATTAACCACATGAATACCATATTTGTGTTGGCATGATGGGCATACTTTGATAGTCACATCAGTACCCCAACATCTACAAATGGTGTTTTTTTAATCATTACTTTAATATTTGATTCTAAGTCTTGCATTAAGTGTTAGTCACTTGCACTATTTTGTTTGTCACTAACAGTGCAGGCATCTTCATAACCGTAATTTAAAACGGGTACTCGCAATCATGACTTTTATAGGAACTTGTATATGGTCACAAGTATTGTTTTTTGCAATATTTATTTGTACTCTTTGTTAAAGTATGGCTTTCTAGGGAAATATATACTATCTTCTTATACTGGATTTTAAAAGATCTGAAGCTTGAAACGTGAACGACTCCCTTGCAACATTGTATCTGCACAGAAGACCTTCAAACTATTTTGCATCTTTGTGACCCTGTTTTTACAAGATTGCACATTTGTGACGTTTAAAAGTGCTTGCGCCTACATTGTTTATTCAATGAATCAATACCATGATACAATGTTTCTGTGACCATTTCAGAGTGTTTTGAACTGTTTTATACGGATTGCAACTAGCCTTGGAATAGTTGCAAAGATGTCCAATATGCCCTTTCAAATACTTATCAAGTACCTTATTGCTTTTTAAAGGTCAAAACTGGCTTTATAAAGATGTTGAAAAGTTCCTAGAAAATGGCTTGTGATTGCAGAGAACCTTTCAGCCACATAGTGAAAATATGGCTTTTAGAGAGGATCTAAAAACATGTTTAGGGGTGTGGGAATGAGTAAAAAATGCACTTTTGTGAGTGTCAAAAGCAAAAATGGCCTTTTCAGACAGAACAACAGCCAAAATGGCCTCAGCAAATAGATTGTGATTGGCATCTCATTGTTTTTGCATATACTGATATATTTTTCCAAGAAAATGCATTTAAATTTTATTTATAATCTAACATTAAAGGGACATGAAACACAAAATTAAATATTCATAGTTCAGATAGAGCATGCAATTTTATGAGACGTTTCAATTTACTTCTATTAAAGTTGCTTTTGATTCTCTTTGTATTCTTTGTTGATACAAAAAATCCAGGTAATCTCAGGAAGAGAAATCCATTACTGTCAGCTGGGTGGTAATTGTTGGTTCCACACAAATGCCTCTTGTCATTGCAACACCAGATGTAAACACTAGGCAACTTTCACTGATCTGAATATTCATTGCTAACTTTAGCTTTATATGTTCTCCTCTGAGAATAAATTCAATGATTTTGCGGTGAATAAATAATATTTCTTTGATGTCACAATGGTCTATATTCCTGAACAGATTCCTTAAGCTTTCAAGCCCCTCAGTATCCTTTTTCCTATGTTTTTCTATATATTTCATTCACTAACCCTTCATTGATCTATTCTTTGGTGACTCAGCTTCATGTAACATAGGAATAGGAGAAACTGGACAGACTAAAGAGATTACACTATTACTTCTGCACTCAAAGTGTTAAACTGGAAATTAGTTTAGCATATGCTCATTCAGAAGTCATTTCTTAATTTTTTGGGGGACATTAATATTTACTTTTGTCATATTCAGAATAGAAAGCAATTTGTAGACATATGGAAATTTAACTTCTGATTTATCTGATGTAATGATTAAAAATATCCTCATTCAGGTTTGAAACAGTACATCTCTTTTTTCAATATTGTAGTAGGTATGAAAGTATGAAAGTAAATTACCCAGCACACATCTGAAAATAAATCATTCCCCTTGACTTGCAAGATGAAATGGGAATATACAGTGAACTGTTTTACCACACACATTTTTTTTTTAATCTACAGTCTTTGTCTATGTTGACGTCTGGTGGGAAAAAAAGTTTTGTTTTTCTGGGCTAAAAACCAGATAACTTTATATAAGTACTGAGTTCTTAACAAGATACAGATAATGTTTCAAAATATAAACAGTTTCTGGAATCAGATTGTATTAATACAAATGTAATGAATATTTCAAAGATTATGTGGTTAAAAACACTGGCCACTCTTTTGGCTAGATATTTGTGATCTAATATTAATATTAACATTAGCAAAACTAACAATTTTTTTTTTTTTTTTTTTTTTTTTTTCAAAACAGCTTTATTGAACAAAAAAAGGTCAAATTACAACTTGAGTATTACCATGCACAGAAAATAGAAATGGGTAAAGAAGATTACAAACAAATTCACGTACATAGCAAAGTCCAAGTGATTGTATCTCCTGATGCTGTTGGGTTTCACATTTATAAACATAGTTTCATATAACATTAAGTCAGAATTTTGAACAATTTTACAATTTTACAAATCAACAGGTAGCTGCCTCTCCCTATTGTTACGCGCAGAGTGGAAAAAACATCAAAGGCGTCACATGACCCATATAGCTCGCAGAATCCTACTGGGATGAGAGAGTTGGTGTTTAAGTTTGTGTTATGTTGTTAGTGTATGATTCCCATAATATCTTCATCTGGATGTATTTATCTGCTCTTTTGTGTTTCATGTAAGCATATTCTTCTAGTTCTAGTACATGATGCATCTTATGATGCCATTGAGCTAATGTGGGGATTTCCCTACTCTTCCAGTTCCTAGCCCCTAAAGATTTGAAGCTATTACTTGCAATATATAATAGGTTCCTCTTATAACCCTGAAATCTCCCATACACAATGTTAAATAACCATATAGTTGGCTCTGCCAATACCTCCATTTCCAACAGAGTTGAAGTTTCCCTCGCTATTCTCCCCCACATTTCCTGTAAGGGCGGGCATGTCCACCATATATGTGTCATGTTCCCTGGAGTGGCCCCACATCTCCAACATCTATCATTGCTGGCTGGAAAAATCTTATGTATTTTTGAGGGTGTGAGATACCATCTCTGAATAATTTTGAGATTTAATTCCACCAGCTTGCTGGATGCTGAGGTTTTATTTATGGATGCGAACATGTATGTCTTGTCTTTGTGTGAAAGCTCGATGTTAAGCTCTCTCTCCCAGCTATCAATGTAATGTGGTGTATTAGAGGTCGCTTGTAGAATGGAATATGTGAGTGAGAGAGTTCTCCTGGTTGGAGAAGCTGTTGCACACAATGTCTCAAATGGAGTGAGTGTACGTAGCAGATTTCTTTTATCTTTGTGTTTGTATATGTAGGAATGACATTGTCCCAATAAGAACCAATCACCAAAGACCGTGTATCCCTCCTCTATCAGATCACTCGGGGGTTTCAAGCTCTGTTCATTTCCTAGGTGTAACATCATTATAGCTCTCTGGTTATTCACGGCTTGGGGATCTCTTAGAATTTTTGCCCCTGGTATGAAGTCTGTATTGTCAGTAAGTGGTGTCAGTGGAGAAAATCTAGACGTTACATGTGGGTATTCTATGATGAGTTTGTCCCATATTTTAATGGTTTCTGAGATAATTGCGTTTTGGGAAATGTGCGCTGGCAAACCCACTCGCCGTTGCCAGCACAATGTCCCCAGATGTCTCTGCTCAGAGATATCATGTTCTAATTTTACCCAGGCCTTGTTATCGTAATTTGTGAACCAGTCTACCACCCTTTGCATAAAGACTGCTTGTCTGTATTTTTTGAGGTTAGGAACCCCCAGCCCTCCATTTTTAATATGTAAGAACATGAGTTTTTTGTTAATTCTGGCCTTGCGTCTGTCCCAGATGTATTCAAATATGTTGTTTTGGAGGGTCATCAAGTAGTTAATTGGCAATGGGATGGGTAATGATTGTAATAGGTATAACAACCGCGGCAGAATGTTCATTTTTATTGCGTGAACTCTACCCAGCCAGGTGATGTGCTGGGAGCGCCATGAGGACAAATCATTAACAATGGTCTGTTGTAAGGATTGATAGTTAAGTAGAAACATTTCCCGTATGGAAGGGGCCAACATAATTCCCAAGTATTTTAGACTAGACTTCTGTATCCTGAAGGAGCATATCTCCTGTATATGTGTTTTAAGATCTTCGTCGCCTTGCAGTATTAACATTTCAGATTTGTTTTTGTTCACTAAAAAATTGGAGGCTAGGTGATAGTGATCTAATTCTTGCAATAAATAGGGGATTGACACTAGTGGGTTTGTGAGGAAAAATAGGATGTCATCTGCATATAGCAATGTCTTGTGTACTGAATCTTTTATGTAGATCCCTGAAATGTCTGTGTTAGTTCTTATTTTTGAGGCTAGGACCTCCACCGCACAGGCAAACAGCAGGGGTGACAGGGGGCACCCCTGTCTGGTCCCATTGGAGATGTGGAATATGTTTGATAGGACACCATTCACTCTCACCCTTGCCGAAGGGGCAGAGTATAGGGCAAAAATCCTGGATATGAAGACATCATCTATCCCAAATTTTTGGAGAGTCTGGCGTAGGAAAGCCCAACCGACGCGGTCGAAAGCTTTCTCCGCGTCGGTTGAGACCACCACTGTTGGCATATTGTGTGTTTGTATATAGTTAATTAGGTGAAAAGCCCGGACCGTGTTGTCTTTCGCCTCTCTTGAGTGTATGAAGCCAACTTGGTCATTGGATATTATGTGGGGAAGTATTAATTTAAGTCTGTTTGCAAGCATTTTCGCATAGATCTTTATGTCTACATTCAGCAGAGAAATAGGGCGGAAATTTTCAGGTCTATCGGGGGGTTTACCTTGTTTAGGGAGAACTGTTATGTGGGCTTCTAATCCCAGCGGTGTGAAAGGTGAATCTTCTGTTATGTTATTAAAGAGGGATAACATATAGGGAATCAAAAGGTCTTTAAATTTTTTAAAATATTGGGCAGTGAATCCGTCAGGTCCCGGGGCTTTGTTGGATGGGAGTTGGGTTATGAAATTTTTGATTTCGTTGAATGTAAATGGTTCAAGAAGTGTTTGATTTTGTTCTGTGGATAGCTGTGGAAGGATTATATTTTTTAGGTAATCTCGAATACTTTTGTCTTTGTTTGCTGGATGTATTTCTTCCCTGTGTAGGTTATAAAGTTGTTCATAGTATGTCCGAAAGGATTCTGCTATTTGCTCAGACGTATGTACTGCTTTGTTTTGTTTATTATAAAGTGTCAGGATATAATTTTTATTAATCCTCCTTTTCAGTTTCCTAGCTAGTATGGGGCCACTTTTATTATCTCCCTCGTAGTATTTTTGATTTAACTTTAAAGCCCGTTGTTTACATTCTTTGCCTAATAACAGATTAACCCGTGTTCTACCCTCTGTGATTTTTTGCAAGATATCTACTGATGTGGGGTGTTCCTTAAGTTGGCCTTCTAATAGTGCTAGTGAGTTAAGAGTATCATTTAGTAATTTGTTAGCCTGCTTGATTTGATAGGAGTGAATACTGATAAATTCACCTCTAATAACTGTTTTGTGGGCATCCCAGAGAGTTCTACTATCTATAGCAGGCTGGGGGGAGGCATTAATAGAAAAATATTCTTTAATGGATTTTTCAATCCTTTGGAAGTGTATAGGATCTTCTAAAATACTGTCCTCCAGTCTCCATACATATTGTCGGTTAGGGATATATGGCCATTTAAATTCGCATCTAACCACAGAGTGGTCAGACCAAGAATTAGGAAGGATCTTCATGTGTGTGACCCAAGCTAAGCTTGTGACGTCCACCATGAAATAATCAATACGGGAGAGTCGATTATGTGGATTGGAATAAAAAGTAAACTCCCTACTGTCAGGGTAAAGTATTCTCCAAGCGTCATGCAAGGTCATATCCCTCATGTGTGTCTTAACAGAGTTGATAATCCTATGCGGTACAGAGGAAGTTTGTGTGGAATTGTCCAGTGCAGGATTTAGTGTTAAATTAAAGTCCCCTCCCATTATTACTGCCCCTTTTGACATCTCTAAGACCAAGTTGGATAAATGTTTAAAGAATTTATCTTGTTTTGTGTTTGGGGCATATATATTTATTAGTGTAACCATGGAGTTGTAAAGCTTTCCTATCAAGATGAGGTATCGCCCATCTTTGTCAGTGATCTTCTTAATTAAAGTGAATGGTAACCTTCTGTTAATGAGGATGCCCACCCCGTTCGTCTTAGTAATATTGGATGCATAATATGTAGGGCCAAATTTGTATTCAAAAGTTTTGGGTTCCCTTCCCCTCATGAAGTGAGTCTCCTGTATAAAAATCACATCACCTTTCTTTTGTTTAAAGTCCCTCAATGCTAAATTTCGTTTATATTGGTTATTGAGTCCCTTTGTATTGGCTGTAATAAAATTCAGATTACCTGTATGTTGTGCCTGCATTCTACATTACTGTAAAACGTATATAATATGTGAAAAGGAATATTATTACCTGAAGAGCGGAGTGAGTAACAAACCCTATAACCATCTTTTGTGTAGAGAGGGCCCAGTGGGTCATGATGACGCCCTTGCAGAGAAGGCCGCACCTGCGTTGATATGGAGGCATGAATTTGCTCATATTCTGACAATACACATAAGCTAGTGAGAAAATAAAACAAAGAACAAAGAAAACAAAGAACATACAAAAACATAACAAAACATGGAACCTCTTGGTCATATCCACCAAGTGAGGTAAGCATCGTACTGAGGAGTTTGCTCAATACCTATTCCCTTATTATAATAACATTTTCTTTGTTGTGAAACAGTGAGTATAACGAATATTAACCTAAAGCTGTTGTAGCAGCTCATAAGAACATGGCTAAATTTAAACTTAAATCTATACTTCAAACTAACAACTTCCCCTCTCTCCAACCTCTTCCTATAGTCAAGAAAAGCTTCAACTTAAACTAAACAAGTCCTGAAGAAGTAAGTTTTATGGGACTCAACTTAAAGGACATCATATTCATTTTGTCCCTAATGCATTACCACCAGGGAGGACGGTGCATCACCGGAAATATCCCCTGCAGTATCATTGTTGTGGCATCCCCAGCCTGTCCCAAGGCTAGAAATTAATGTCATATGTTGACTTTATCTCCAATTCAGATCGAGACCGCTGGGGTTTTTTGTTGTTTTCTCTGTGGGGGAACTTTTGTCCAGCTCTGAGATGAACCTTTGGCTAGTTGGTGCTGTTTATGTGATTCTGAGCCCTCCAGTCGGACATCCGATGGATGGGGTTGTTGGAAAGAAAGGCCCAAAGTCTCAGAGAGGAGTGGTAAGTCCTGTTCGTTTCTGTAAGTAATAGAGCGTCCTTCATGGGTCACATTCAGGCTGAACGGGAATCCCCATCTGTATCTAATGTGTTTGTCTTGCAAGACTTTAGTGATGTATCGTACTTCTTTTCTCCTCTGGACTGTAGCAGGACTTAAGTCCATGTAAATCTGTAAGCTATGGTCCAGGTATTGAATAGTAGGTGTCGAGCGGGCCGCCTGCCACACCTTCTCCTTATCAGTGTAGCGCAGGTATCTTAATATAATGTCCCTGGGGGGAGCGTTGGGAGGAGGAGGTGGTCTTAAAGCCCTATGTGCCCTATCAAGTTCCATATCTGGAGCCTGTGGATCCTTTAGTAAAAACTTGAAAAGGCCCTGTAGATAGTCAATCATATCCTGTTGTAACACTGACTCTGGGACCCCTCTGATCCGCAAATTGTTACGGCGCCCCCTGTTGTCTAACTCTTCGACTTTGTCCTGTAGTGTTTCTATTTGAGCATACTGAACATTGGCTTGAGTGGAAATATTATCAATTATGGAGTTTACAGTGTCTTGCGTTTCCTCCACACACTCAATCCTCTGCCCTATTTCATTTATGTCCCTCTTCATATTTGCCAGATCTGAGGTAATAATGTCCTTGAGGGCGTCAAAATCTGCCTTTGTGGGAAGATTGGCAATATCTGCTTTAATCTGAGCTGCATAGTCTGTGGGAAGATCATTCAAGTTAGAGGGTGATGAAGCAATGTTGTTAGATTGCTGTGAGCAAGTGTCTGTATCATTGCTATTGTTAGATGAACTCTGGAAAAAGCTGCTGACCGAAGTTGGCAATAAGGTCTGGTTTTTAGTAACTTTGTCCCCTTTCGCCCTTGATTTGGTAGTCATTTTTATGCTGTAATAGTGTCTGTGACACTTGTAAGGTTAGGTGAGGGAGTAAAGGCCCAAAAAAAGGGATTTAAGTGGCCCAGCACGACAAATTAATTCTGTTTCCAAAAACTCTGATCGTAATTGCAGAGCGTAGCATTTGTATCACTCAGGTATGCCCCCAACCTCCATTACTATAGTTATCGTGTATCAGGGCCTGTTGCGATGACCTCTCCTCTTAAAAAGTTGCGTTTCATCTCTTATTATATAGGAGTGCCTGTTCTGAGTAACGTGTTTGACAGACCCGGTTTACTTTAATAAGCCCTGGTACCTCATATTTGTGCTCCGTGCCTGAGGATTTTGTGTACTGCCGGCCACGTGGGTTGTAATGGCGTTGAGCTGCAGCGGGTAAAGTGATTTAGAGAGCTTGCCGCCTCCCGCTCTGATAGTCGATCCGAAATTCACCTCCTTGCGTCTGTTGTTTCCACCCGTGGTCACATAGGTGCAGAGGAGCTCCGATGATCACCGCCAGTCGAGCCCGGTCTCGCGCCGTAAGTTACATGCGCTCGTGGGCCCAGGTCTGCATATTATAAAAGCCTCGGGTGCCTCTGTATCTGTAAATCTGCGGTAATGCTTTCACCCAGGCGTGCCCAGCCTGTTGACGAGTGTTAAACAGCACAAAGCAGGGTTGTTATGCTCTGTTTCACCGTATCTTTTAACTCGGGAATGGTAATTGTGCCCGGAGCTTTAGTCACCAGCAGCCATTCCTCTGCCTGGCCAGGCTCCGCCCCCCAAAACTAACAATTTTTTAATAGTATGTTCACCAAAAATATACAACTCCAAAATGAAAGATAAATTCTGAGCTACAAATCTAAAATTGTTGACTAAATTAAATTACATGAAAGAATTTAATCAAGACTGTTGATCAAATCAGTCAGCTATATTTCTGCTCTCATGCAGCATTCCAAAAAAACTGTTTTAAAGGGACATTCCAGCCAACATTGACTTCTACATGGATGCATTTCAATTTGGAATAGAAACAGTTTTGTAAAATACACGTATTGGAAAAAATGCTTCTATTAAAAATTATAGCTGTTTCAAAAGTGTATTTAAGTATGCACCGTGCACCAGCATTTTAATCATAGAACTTGCTCAGAGAGCCTAAGGTGCTTCTACTATATGGTAATAGCTCAATTTGTTAATTGCCAACATGATACAAGCCCAGCTGGTGCTCTGAGCAGCTGCAATATTTAAAATTCTAGTGCACTGAGAATATCTAGCAAAGTTTCACATGCACATGCAGAGAAAAATGTTAACACTAAAACTATAACTTTTGCTAGAAGCATTTTCGCCAATACATGTATTTTGCAAAAATGTTTATATTCAAAGATGTAATTCATCTATGGACATTTACATTTTGGCTGGAATGTCCCTTTAAATAATACTTTACTGTATTAACATTCATTAAACAGGTCAATGCAGCAAAACAGTTATTGATGTATCCAAAAATGTTTGTTAGTTCTAGAGATCACTTTTCTGTAAGACGCTCAAAACTAGTTGATCTTGTGTTCTCTGTACATTGTTTTGCAAATATAGGGGTCGATCAAAGGATTGGGCATGGGGCAAGAAACAAGGCAAGTACTTCTGTAATATTATGTTTCATATACCTTTTTGTTTTCTTATGCAATTGCTACTGTAATTATGTGTCTTATGTGTTTAACTGGTTCCCAAT